>NC_057808.1:78836977-78994403 GCF_018294505.1 Triticum aestivum | reverse complement strand
AACTTGGCAGTGTTATGTTGCTCATATCGTGTGTATGGTATCTTGCATTGCTATGTCATTTGCTTAGTTTAGACATGATTTGTGTCAATGCCACCTGTTTAGTGTCTAATTACCATATATGTGAATTATGCAATGCCATCTTTTTGCAAGACATTATATATGTGAATTATGCAATGCTATCTTGTTGCAAGGCATTATATATGTGAATTATGCAATGCCATGCTGTTTAGCCAAGCGTCATATATGTGAATTATATCATGCCGTCCTTTTTTGTATTTCTCATTGCTTTTGTCGACAATGTTTGTATATTCAACTGCTCTTCCTGTGCATCAGCCATTTGAATTGGTGATGGAGAAATCTGGAGTGAAAACAAGGTCTTCAGAGCAGACAATGCTACCTGGTGAATCAGATATGTTGCTGGTTACAGATAGCTCTTCAGAGGAGGATTCAGAGGCAGATGACGAGTCCTATTATCCCCCTGAGGTGTATGCTCAAACTTGGCAGGGTTATATTACTCATATCATGCATATGTTGTATTGCAATGCTTAGTTTTTACATCATATACATGATGTTGAATGCCATCTCCTTAGTTGACACATCATATATGCGATTGCCCTCTGCTCACTTCTTTAGTATATAAATCATATATTTGAATTATATCATGCCATGATGTTTACATAGACAGCATGTATCTGAATTATGGCATGCCAACCCATTTTCTAAAGAGATAATATAGTTATATCATCTCATCCTGTTCACATAGTCATCATATTTTGAATTATGTCATTCTATCCGTGAATTATATCATGCCATCATGTTTCCATCGACGGCATGTTTGTGATTTATGGCATGCCAACCACTTTAATAGACACATCGTATGGTTATATCATGTCATCCTGTTTACGTAGTCATCATATTTTGAAGTATGTCATTCTATCATGTTTAGTTAGCCATCATACATGTGAAATTGTGTCATGCTATCCTGTTTAATTAGCCATCATATATTTGAAATTATGTCTTGCTATTCTGGTTGGTTAGACAACATAAATGTGAATTATTTCATGCCATGTTTTCTTCCCTACTATCCATTGCACCTGTCTATCTTACAATGTCTGTAAATTCAATTACTTTTCTTGTTTATCAGCCATTTCAATTGGAGGGGGTGATGGCAGTATCTGTGGGAGTAAAAACATGGTCTTCAGAAAAGATCGTGCTACCTGTCGATGGAGATAGAACCACGGTTGTACTCAGCCCCACCGCACATAACCCAGACTCACGCAGATTGTACCCCTACCCAGTTGGACAGAGAACCATCTACACCCCTTCTAACCCCAACCCCAGCAGATAGTAATCCAGTTCCCGTTGACACAGCACCGTCTCCACCACAGAGCACCCAAACACGAGCAGTTAGTAAGGCAACTACAGTGCCCAAAGCACGAGGACCACCACTCCGAACCCCAAGTCAACGCTTAAAGCAGAAGAAGAATTGTTCTCAGGTCAGGTTCCCTAGCTATGGTTCATACTACTTTGCTCTTGCATCACTGTATTTACTCATATCAACTAATTTCAAATTTGAAGGATGCAATTGAAACTCGAATGGCGCAACAGGTATGTTTTAAACCTATTTCTTTAACGTGTTTGCTGTTGTAACTTGCTCTATGTTGATTTCAGTTTCAATTGAATAAACAGTTATGTTCTCATGCCATGCACATTACAAGTGTTGTTATTGTTGTGTAGTTTCCCACACTTATATTCTGTCTATGCTACTTTGTCTTAAATAGATATGATTCGAACTATATCTATCTTGATTTGGCAACATAAACTAGAATGATATAGACCATACAGTGACCATACTACATAGATATATGTTTGTTTCATGTTGTTATCCTGTCCCCCTTACTACTGAACTGGTTTACCAAAATGAGTTTCATATACTACATTGTAAACCTGTGATGTGTTTGTTTGTTTCTCCTTTAGAACGCGGATAAAATATTGGAGAAGAGTACCCCGTTATGCAATGGTAAAGGAAGTAATGAAGATCAGGTTCAAGATAGTTAGACATCCCTATTGTTCTCCAAGAAAGCTGATAAAAGCTATATTGAAGACACTGAGACAACCCCAAAGTCCTGTCATGATGTAGTGTTCGAGTTACTGGCCACTACCGCTGGCACCAGCTCTTCGTACTCGCTGCCTGAATCAGTTCGGCTTCTTGAGTCTCAACTTCAAGTTGAAAGACATCGATCAGATGTTATGCGACAGGAAGCCGAAGGACTGAGGAAGTCCCTGCAGAATTCAGATCCATACTTTCTGGTGCAACAGCAAGCGCTCGAGGATTTAAGCGCCAAACAAGAGAAAGTTAATAAGCTTGCTAAGCATCTTGCCAGCATTATGGGTACCCAGGATATTGTTTCTTGAGATCTTCTGAAGTGGTTTCAGTTCTGGACATGTTTTGCTGCGACGTTTATTTGCACTGGTCACCAACTTTGACAACTAGTGTATTGATATGCTGCTTTGTTCCCTATATTTGCACTTGTGGTGAACTTTGATGCCCAGTGGATGTAATATGTGTAATAGCCATGATAGCCTAGCGTAAGTTGCTTGCTTATTTATTTCCTTGTTGTCTTGTTTATTTGTTTGCTTGTAGTCAGTGCTGTTCTTTTTCCGTGGTTTGCTAGTGGCCGCAATAACCTTTTTTTTAACTAGGCCACAATAACCATGGGCTACATATTTACTATAGTGACACTGGGCCTTCTATGGGCCGTAGAAACAATGGGCCGTATTATCAATGGGCCTTCTACGGGTCGTATGATCGATTGCCCAAACATGGGCCAATAACATACCAATTTATGGCCGTAAACGGGCTAGAGTTGGAATCGTCCGTTCATGGGCCGACCATAATAGGCCGTCGTTAATCGGCCGTATTTGATGACGCTATGAAAACGGCCCAACGTATTAACGGGCCACAAACGGGCCGACTGTAAGCACGGGCTGAATTTGGCCCACAAGCAGAAAATGACAGTAACAGGTCGTAAGTAACCGAATGCTGGAAATGAGACCAAGAATAAATGGGCCCAGAGAAGGCCGAAAGATAACATGGGCTGGAAACGGCCCAACGGAATAATGGGCCGTTAATGGGTATAAAGTGATACACTGTTCATTACGGGCCAGTTTTACCACGGGTCGTTAACGGGCCGAGGGTTACTAAGGGCCTCAGATGGGCCAAAAGACGTCATGGGCCATACATTTGCCGGAAGTTAAAACGGGCTGGAATTATATTGGATGGCCCAGATGACGCTACTGGGCCTAATTCGGATAGGCCATAAACGGGCCCTGGGTTGGCGGGCTATAAATTGGCTATATGTGAACAGGCCGTTAACAGGCTTGCCGTGGGCCGGCCCGCCACCTTTTGACCAAGTCAAACGGGCTGGCCTTTTCACAGGAATGGGCCTCTGTTGGGCCGTGCGATGTGTCGATGTATCATAGGCGCTTTGGGTCCAATGAGTGGATGACATCTGTCCCAACGGTGAGCCGACACGTGTTTCCTCCAGCCAATGATGATTTTACACGTGGAAAATCCCCATTGGTCGGGGCTGTTAACGGGTTATCGGATCCAAAACCGGACCCGATAGCTTAACGGCGTTCCATTACGGTGGATGCCACGTGTCGGTCACCCTTGACGAAAGCACTTCTGTGACGCGCGATTTATAGTCATGGAAGTGGACACTTCCGTGATGATAATTTTGGTAATGTCATGGAACACTTCTACGACAGCACAGGTATGACTATCTTGATTCTGTCATAAATTTGTCATGGATGTACATGCATGACAAAAAACGTGACCTACTGTGACAAACACGTATCATCACGGAAGTGTCTTTTTTTTGTAGTGATTATTGGTTGATTGACTCGGTATTTGAATCTTGATACATCTCTTGTGTACATATCTAAATGGGAGTACACATTATGTTGCGAGTGACACTTGAGTTGGACATAAAGTGGTTTCAAATATTCGAATTCACCTTAAACTGGATTCGAGCTTCTGAATTCGAGTATTGGCATTTGCAAATCGTATTCATATATGACAGTGGAATACATCTTTGTCATGCTTTTGAAGATATATAAAAACACATAGAATGATTTATAAAGATTCGTATAGGAATACAAAGTGGATTCGAATTTAGTTGCCAGGGTAAACGTGGATGCTTATTCTCCCAAAATTCTAAAGAAGCAGCAAAATGTCCACTCCCACGTCGGCTGCCCGAAGCCAAGTGTATGGGAGATGGAAATTACTGTCCACCCCTTACACAGACAATCCATCGGCCTGATTTCCACAGCTCTCAATAGGGGTAGGTTAGTAACTTCAATTAGACATGAGACGACCGCCTATGAGCCCATTCCGACACGGTGGGCACCAAACACGGGCGACAAAACACATTTGATTCCAGCTCGCCCGAAAGACCCCTGTCTCTCCCTCCATTTCCCCATTCATACACGGTGGGCGGCAAAACAAACTCGACTTGGCCGAAATCGATGTAGGCAAATATTTTCAATAGGGGCAGGTTTGTAACTTCACTCAGACGTGACACAACCGCCCTACCTGTTAGCCCCGTTCATACACCATGGGCGCCGACCATGGGCACCAAAACCCCCTCTCCTCGCCCGAAATTGCTCTGGGCAAATATTGGCGAGATGCGAGATTACCTTCCTATCCCCAACTGACGAGACGTCTAAATTTTAAACGGGGCTAAGTTTGTAACTTTCCCATATTTTAGACAGGCACGTCCCAAAAACAAGGTTCCCCGTACCTCTCCCTCTATTTTCCCATTCACACACCGCCCGCGCTAGAACACCATCCCCACACCAGCCTCCTCCGTCCGCCACCCCATCCATCGCCGCCGTCCTCCACCCCATCCATCGCCACCGTCCTCCACCATGCCGGAGCACCTACCAAGACCGCGTCATCCACTGCTAGAGATGGACGTTTGTCATCCACGACGATGGACCAGGAGCCTTGCATCGCGTCCTCTCGCTTCATCGGCGCCGTCGTCCTCTTTGTCGGGGCCGCTCACACGACCTTCTCCTCCACCGCAACGGGACTTATCCCCCGATGCACCCGTCTACCGTCGCATATCTGCTTCAACGCCACCGATAGCCATCGCACCCCCGATGCCTACACGGCACCGCAAGAGAGGTGGTACTTCATATCTCCTCAACTTTTTGATCTCAACCAGAAAATAGATCATAACTTGGTTACTGTACTTTCTTTTCAGCTCTTAGAATTTAGTTCTTAGTTCGAAGCAAACAATGGATGCTAAATAGCATTTCTCCGGTTTGCACCTTTAAAAAGCTGCCATGGCACAGTCATAATAGGGTTTAATTGATCATGCTTAGGGTTTAATTGATCATGTTGGTTCTGTGGTGGTTTCTTTAATAGAAATCGGAGGGGAAACCCTCTTTTGCTCAAAAAAATGCTTAGGATTTCCCCCTTTTATGATCACTATACGATCAGCATACGTGCTTCGTGTCATAATAGCACTGCTCCACCCATCAAGCTAAACAAGCTTAGTTGTTCAAATACGATTCTGATATTATTAAAACAGAGTCGTTTAATTGGTCAGCTAAATGTTCCTAATTTAGTTTCAAAAATGCATGTTCGCCGCTCGACTGTGTATCTCTACAGGGTGCCCATGGTGGGTCGCGGCCTGTCGGGTGGTTGGTGCGGCATATGCCAAGGGATGGCTTATCATTGTGGGAGCCAATAAAACGTCGCCGGTGCCCGGAAATGGGATGAGGCGAAGACATGCACGCCGGCGAATCTTACCCAGGTTCGGGGCTCTCCGAGGAGATAACACCCCTAGTCCTGCTCTGCGGGGTCTCCACATGATCACTAGATCGATAAGGGGTAGCTACAATCGCTCCTAGAGCTGTTGAGATCAAGGGAGAAGAAGAACAAAGCTAGCTCTTGCTTCTCTCTATCTATGGTGTGTGTGCTATGCGTGGGTGTTAACCTAGAAGCCAACTATGCTCAGTGGCCAACCCAGAAGCGAACCCTTTGCATGGGTGCTCCGGGGGGTTTATATAGGCCTACCCCTCGGGGGTACAACGGTAATCCGACTGGGAATAGGTCCCAGCCGTCAGTGTCCGCGCTCGCCGGCTTCTCCGCCGGCTGCTGGGTCCCGCCGGCTAGTGGGTCCCGCCGGCTGCCGGCTACTCGGCCGACAGGCCGGTCCCACCGCCTAGGGTCTTGTCGGCGGCTGCTTACTGTAGCCGCGCCTCTGATGATGAGGGCTTTTTCAAGGTAAGCATGGCTACAGTGGGCCGCCTCGGGGGCTATCACTGTAGCCTCACCTCGTCTTGTCTCCTTAATGGGGCTCCCGCTTCGAGGAAGGGAGTAGCCGGCTTCTGGAGGCCGGCTATACTCTTGGCCGACTAGGAAAAGCCGGGCCCTCCTCGCGCCTCTCGCTGACTGAAGGGGCCCGCAGTCCTCAGGCCGTACAGGAGTGGGTCGCGGATGACGTCGAGGCTAGCGTGGCTACAGTGCCGAGCCGCACGGGAGACGTCCCTCCCGTACGGCCTCCTGTAGCCATGCCCGCCTCGGGCTTCGGGGGTCGTGGGCCGCACTGTGGCCATACCCCGTCAGGTCGCCGTTATGTAGGAGTGGTTGTGGTCTTGGCCGGCTCCTAGGAGTCGGCGTCCTTCTTGGCCGGCTTCTTGGAGTCGGCCACCCCGCGGTCGTCCTGGGGAGGAGTCGGTGAGGCTGGGTCGCCTTCCGGGAGTCGGCTTTAGTGGTAGCCGGCCGGGGAAGGCGGCCCAAATGCTTGGAGTGCTTGGAGGCCCAAAGGCCTGATAAATTTTTTGAAGAGCCAGGGGTAGTCGGCTAGGCTACCCGTGGCCATTTACTCCGACAGTAGTCCCCGAAGCTGGTTGGGCTTCGAGGTGGAGTGGGGTTCAAGAAGCTCGATCAGCTTCCTATCATGACGAGCCGGCAGCTGGGAGCCGGCCTTGGTCAGGCGCGCCGCCTTAGTCGAATTCTTCTGGAGTCGGGGGGCGGGAACCCGCAGGTACGTGCACCGGGCCGCGGGCCGGCCTCGGGCCGTTGGCGTGCCACGTGGCCGGAAAGCCTGCCAGCCCACGCGCGCGACGGGTCGTCGCCGCAGGGAGGGGGCCCGCCACGTCCGCGCCCCGGCCCAGGCGCGGATCCTTTGTATCCCGAAACCGCCCTCACGTTCCGTGCGGCAGTTTCGGCTCGCACTTATGCGTAATAAACGCGAGACGTGGGGGGAGTGGGCGCAGTTAATCCCACGTCTCCCCCCACGTCCGGCCTCTTCGGCCGCGTGAGGCTATAAGTAGGGGGAGGTGGAGGGCGGCAGGCCCTCGCACGCTCCTCCTACTTCCACCGTCTTCTTGCCTTGCTCGTTCTCGCGACAGCGCCTCGCCGCCGCGCTCTTCCTCCGCACGCTCCTCCGCCGCCGTGCTAGCTTCCGCTATGCCTCCCCACGTAGAGCAGCTTGGCGGGGATTGGGATGGCTCCATCGTCCATAACGACCACATCGACTTCCTCCGCGACACCCGGTGTCTGCCCAGCGCAGACAAAGTGGAGGTCCGCCTCGCGCCGGAGAATGAAGTCAGGCCGGCGCCGCGGGAGGGCTAGCGGGTGGTCTTCCGCTCGCACTTCCTGCGCGGCTTCGGCCTGCCAGTGAGCGCCTTCTTCCGCTCCTAGCTGGAATTCTATCAGCTCCAGCCACACCACCTCAGCCCCAACGCGGTGGTGCTGCTGTCGGCCTTCGTCACCCTGTGCGAGGGCTATCTCGGCGTCCTCCCCACCCTCGAGCTCTGGGGGGAGTTCTTCCAGTCGAAGCTGGGCACGCGCGTGCGGGGCGTGCCGGCTCAGACCGGCGCCTTCATCGCGTTGCGGAGATCAGGCGCCGACAACCCCTTCCCCATCATCACGCTGATCCAATCGGTGAAGAAGTGGCAGAAGTCATACTTCTACGTGCGGAGCATCGCTCCCCGGGGCGACTACCTCAACCTGCCGGCCTACGTAGCCGGCCCACCGGCGGGCAGGCTGCCCCAGTGGTCCTTCCGAGCCGTGACGCTGTTGCAGGGAGGAAACGCCGCCATCGCCCGCCTGCGGGTGATGGTCCAGTCGGAGGGCCTGACGGGGCCCGACCTCCTGGCCGCGTTCGTCACGCGCCGGGTCCTTCCGCTCCAGAGCCGGCCTCATCTGATCTGTCAGATGAGCGGCCAGCTCGATCCGAGCCGGATGTGCACCAAGGAGATGCCGCAGCCCGACGCCGCCGACATGGTGAATTATCTCGCAAACTGCCAACTTTCCGAAGACTGGCAATTCGGCAAGGAGCCATACAGCCATGCCAATCCTCCGCCTACGGTACGCTCCCCTCGTCTCTTTTTCTCTTTCTCGGCTTTGTCGCCGAGTTCCTCTGGGCCGACTCTAACCCAGTCGGCTTGCTCTTTTGACAGAGTCCTTTGCTTCGGCCGGCCGGCGGGGCAGACGTGGAGCGCCGCTTCGTCCCCGACCGGACCGAACACGACCAGGAGGACCCCGACCTGGGGGCGGTCCATATGGAGGATGCCGTCGAGCCGGTCGGTGTCCAAGCCGGCGGCGAAGCAGGCGGCTCCGGGTTCACCGCTACCTTCGACGACTGGCCGGACGAGGACGAAGCCGAAGCCGTCCCGCACCGCCAGCCGGCATCTGGACGCGGCGCGGGCTCCTCCGGCGCGCAGCCTGCTCGGGGTAGAGGCCAGAAACGTCGCGCCACCCAGGGCATGTTCGGTAGCCGGAGGAAGAAGCCCAGGGGTGGGGCGGCAGCCACCAGGCGGGAAGAGGCGGCCGCGAAGGCGGCTCACTTCCGCAAAGTGGTGAAGCAGCCGCAGACTGTGTTGGCGTAAGTTCTCTCTTTCTATGTACGGTCGTTCTTTCTTTCCTTTGGTGGTTCTTGAACCTTCGTCTTCTTTTTCAATGGTCAGAGCTCCGCTGTCACTTGAGCGGGCGGCTGCCGGCTCCGTCGTCGAGTCGCCAGGGGGCTCTGGGAGCACCACCCGCCGCGTAGATCCCCGCGCCGCCCTCCTGAAGGCGACGGAAAGGAACGCGCGGGAGGTGCGGGAGGAGCAGGAAGCGCGGGAGGCGAAGGCACGGAGGGCAGCTGCCGCCCAGGCAGCTCGGGAGGAGGAGGCGGCGAAGGCGCTCGCCGAGGCCGCAGCCAAGGCCCAGGCAGAGGCCGAGGCCGAAGCGGCGGCAGGGGAGGCTTTGATGGTCACCCCCCTGCGCACCATGGCGCCCGGGGACATGCATCCCTCGCCAGGGGGAGCCAGCGGTTCCCAGCCGGGGCTGGGAGGAAGTGGCGACGACGTCGTCATCTTGGGGGAGGCGCCGGGGCCGACTCCTCCGACTAGGGCGACCCAAGGCCGCCAGCCTGAGCCTGCGCCCGCATAGTCGGCGGAGGGCGAGCCAGCCGCGGGGGCTGAGGTGGCGGCCCGGGTTCCGCCAAGCCGGCGTGCAGGGAAGGCCGCGTCTGAACCGCAGAAGGCTGCGTCGGAGCCACAGCCGGCCGTGGGCTCCAGCTCGTCGGCCCGAGACGCGGAGGCGGCCAGCGCTACCTCGGGGTGGACACCGGGCGGAGGGACAGCCGTGGTGAACGTCGCTGCACAAGACGTCCGGACCCGGCTGCAAGGCCAAGCCGCGGCGCTGAGGCAGTTCACCGACGAATTCCTCGCCACGCGGGCAGCCATCCGGGTTAGTATTCTCATCTTGTTCTTTCTTGATCTTGATTTGTCTCGTGGGGGAGCGTCAGCGCACCCACTGGGTGTAGTCCCCGAGTTCCGAGTCGGCTGCTGAGCAGGCGGCTTGGAACTTCTTGGAGATTTTGTTTTTGCTGCTTTTGTTCTCACTTCGGTCTTCCGTCCGTCTTGCAGGACTACCACAACCTCCGAGCGGCCGCCTTCAACTCCCAGGCTCGGGAGCTGACTCAGAAGACCGCCGACCTCACTGAAAGCTGAGGTATGTGACTTGATCTTTATCTCCTGTGGGGGCGCGTCAGCGCACCCACTGGGTGTAGTCCCCGAGATTCGGGCCGACTGCTGAGCAGTCGGCTCGAATCTTCCTTGATGATTTCTCATTGTTGTTCTTCTTCTTCTATCTCTGCAGCAGCCAACGCCAGTCTGAGGGCACAGCTGGGGGAGTCCCAGACTGCTCTTCATGCCAAGGACGCGGAGCTCGCCGCCTTGGCGCAGGAGCGCGACCGCCTGGTCAAGAAGTTGGCCGACCAGGAGGAAGGCCGCCAGGCGGCGCTGAAGGCTGCGCAGGATCGCGAAGCCACCCTCCAGGCCGAGTTCGAGACGGAGGCGGCCGGCTGGGCAGAGGCCAGGCAGACTCTGGTCTTTGGCTATGGCCAGATCGAGGATCTGGTTGACGGTAAGTCGTCTACCCCTTCGTCCTTTCTTGCCATCTGCCATTTTGACTTGTTTTTCTGATTTTGGTGTTTTTCTGATTTTGGTGTTTTTCTTTCCTTTTCTTCTTCGCGCAGAGTACTTCCCCGGCTATTCCACTGCCGCCAACCAGGCCATCGAAGCCCGTCGCCAGGCGAAGAGGCAAGCCGGCTTCGAGATCTCGCCAACCGCCGGCCGCTCGCTGGAAGAACAGCTCCTGGCGATCCAGGCTCGCATCCAGCCGGCTCACAGGCTGCTCCGCCGGCTTCAGCGCGCGGGATCGCAGGTCTTGGCCGCCCTCTGGCCCGGCCAAGTGGTCCCTCGCACCCCCAGTCGGACCGCCGACTGGCTGGAGGTGGCAGTCGGCCGCTTCGAGGCTTGGAAGGCGTCAGCGGCTCGCTCCGGCGCCAGGCGGGCGCTGGAGTTCATCAAGGCCTGGTATCCCGGCCTGAACCTGGACCAGCTGGCGACCTGGCGGCAGCAAGCCGACACGGAGCTGGAGCCGGCGTGGCCGGCCATCATTCGGCGGGCTTCAGCGATCGCCGACTACACCGACACCAACGTCTTCGCCCCCGAGGTGGATGACAATGGAGTCGCCCAGCCGGAAGATTGGTTCGGGCTGGACCCGGCGTACGGCGAGGACTCGGCGGAGGAGATCGACTCCAGCGACGAGGGCGAAGAGGAGGAGGAGGAGGGTGAAGACGCCGAGCCGGCTGGTGGAGTAGCCGGCCAGCCTGACCGCGCCTCCAGCACTACGTCGCGTGCGAGTGCATCTCCTACCGCGGGAGGTGGTCAAGCCGGGACTAGCTAGGCGGCCACTCCTTCAGCCGGCGAGCTGCCTTCACCGACCAGCTCGGCCTCCAAGTCGCGCCTTAGTCTTCTTTCTTTTTTTTCCTGTCTTGTTACTTTTGAACAATGTTTGGTTAAGTCTGCACAATTCCACCCACTGGGTGTATTCAAACTTAAGTCTGTTGCCGGCCTGTGGGCGGCTTTATGTATATAAGTTATGCAATCGGTCTTTCCTTGTACTTTCGCTTTTTGTCCTTCTGCTTTTTTCCTTTGCCGCCCTCCCTTGGTTGCCGCCTCCCTAGTCAAACAGTTGCTCTGCAATCTGTAGCCGGGGAGTGCCTGGCCGATTGGGGAGGGGGAAGTACTTTTAGCTCTGCCGGACTTAAGCTAGGTTTTTTAGGAAGCCGGCCAGCCGGCTGCTGTGATAGCCGGCAGGCATATATGGAGGCCGTCTTTTTGCCATATAGGTTAGTTGTTCCTTAGCCGTTTTTCGTGTGGGCGTCCTTTCTGTCTTCTCTCTTGCTAGTCGGACAGTCAGTTCTTTGAGCTGCGACTTTCAACAAGAGAGGACTTGGGAGCCGGCGCACTACTTTGCTGACTTTGGGAAGAACATAGAATATAGCTCAAGGCGGCCAGTCCCCGGGCCGACTAGTCGGACCCGGTGTCGGACAAGAATTCAAAATGTAATAATACATTCATGGATATGACACTCGTCATTCATAGATAAATAAAAGGCAGTCCCCAAGTACTGTTCGGGGGGCCTGTTGGTTTGTAACTTAATACAAAAGGGGTAGTGTGATACATACTGCTTTTCAGCTGTAAAATCGTCTTAGGAGGTTTGCGTTCCATGGTCGCTCCGACTCCCTGCCGGAGTCGTCTCTCTTGCGTGCTCTTAGCTTTTGCGCGTCGATCAAGTAGTAGGAGTCGTTGCCGAGTGCCTTGCTGACGACGAAGGGGCCTTCCCAAGGGGCCGAGAGCTTGTGCTGGCCGGCTGTTCGCTGGATCAGCCGGAGCACAAGGTCGCCCTCTTGGAAGGATCTTGGCTTGACCTTGCGGTTGTAGTAGCGGCGCGGGCCTTGCTGGTAGATGGCGGACCGGCTGAGGGCTAACAGCCGGCCTTCTTCCAGTAGGTCGACGCCATCTTCTCTTGCTTCTTTGGCTTCCTCCTCCGTGTACATGGTGATCCGAGGCGAGTCGAACTCGATGTCTGTTGGGATGACAGCCTCGGCACCGTACACAAGGAAGAATGGAGTGAAGCCAGTTGACTTGTTGGGTGTAGTGCGCAGACTCCAGAGGATAGCCGGCAGCTCTTCGAGCCAGCAGCCGGCCGATCGCTCCAGTGGTACAACCAGTCGGGGCTTGATGCCGGAGAGGATAAGTCCATTTGCTCGCTCGACCTGGCCGTTTGACTGCGGGTGGGCAACGGACGCTAAGTCCAGTCGAATGCCCTGTGTGGCGCAGAAACGTGCCAGTGCGCCTTTGGCGAAGTTCGTGCCGTTGTCGGTGATGATGCTGTGCGGCACGCCGTACCGAGTAGTGATGTCGGTGATGAATGTCACGGCAGTCGGCCCGTTCAGCTTATTAATTGGCTTGGCTTCAATCCACTTTGTGAACTTGTCCACAGCAACGAGTAGATGTGTCAAGCCACCGCGGGCTGTCTTGAAAGGGCCCACCATGTCCAGTCCCCAGACGGCAAAAGGCCAGGTGAGGGGAATGGTCTTGAGGGCAGAAGCCGGCAGGTGTTGTTTGGAACTGAAGACTTCACATCCTCTGCAGCTCTTGACTATTTCTTTAGCATCCTCCAAGGCAGTCGGCCAGAAGAACCCGTGGCGGAAAGCCTTGGCCACGAGGGATCTTGAGGCGGCGTGATGGCCGCATTCGCCTTGGTGGATGTCTTTGAGGATTGCCACTCCTGTTTCTGGCTCAACGCAACGCTGGAAGACTCCAGTGATGCTGCGCTTCACGAGCTCCCTGTTGATTATTGTGTATGTTGCGGCTCGTCGTTGCACTAGTCTTGCTACGATCTCATCAGTCGGCAGCTCTCTGCTGACTAGGAACTTGAGGATGGGCTGGGCCCATGAGGGAGCTGTGACTTCTTCTGCTGTTAATGTGGCCACCATGACTCGGGTGGGTGGGTTGGGTGTTGCATTGGAGTCGGCCACCGCTTTTTGTGTCGTTGTAGTCCCCGGGCCGACTACTGCAGTCCGCGGGCCGGGTTCTGAAGTCCCTGGGCCGGGTGCGACTACGTCAGTCCCCGGGGCAGTCGTCGAAATCCCCGTGCCGCCTGCGGGATTTCTTGAGCCAGATCCGGCTGTTTCTGGCGCAGGCGGTATGAAGATGGAATCCGACTCTGGAGACGGCTTGATGGACGGCTTGAGGAGGCGCTGGAGGAGACGCCAGTCGGTATGGCTTGTCGGGTGGAGCCGATCCGTGCTAGGGCATCTGCTTGGTCGTTGTCGGCCCTTGGCACATGAAGGAACTCGCACCCTTCGAAGTATCCGCTCATCTGCTGGACGAGGAAACGGTAGCTCGCCATGTTCGCGTCCTTGGCGTCCCAGTCGCCAGACGATTGCTGGACCACCAAGTCTGAGTCGCCGTAGCACAGGATCCGGCGTATGCCGAGCTCTTTGGCTAGCCGGAGCCCATGTACGAGCGCCTCGTACTCGGCCATGTTGTTGGAGGCGGCGAAGTGGATCTGCAGCGTGTACTTGAGCTTGTCGCCTTTGGGAGAGGTGAGGACGGTGCCGGCTCCCAAGCCGGTGCGCATCTTGGACCCGTCAAAGTGCATCCGCCAATGGGTGGAGTCGGGAGCCGGCGGTAAGTACTGGGTCTCGGCCTAGTCGACGAGGAAGTCGGCCAATGCTTGCGACTTGATGGCGGTGCGGGGTTGATAGAAAATCGTGTAGGGCGCCAAGGCAATGGCCCATCTGGCCACCCGGCCGGATGCATCCCGGCTGCCTATGATCTCGGCGAGCGGGGCAGTGCACACGACCGTGATGGGGTGCTCTTGGAAGTAGGGCTTCAATTTCTTGGCAGCGAAGTACACCCCATAGCACATCTTCTGGTAGTGCGGGTAGTTTTGCTTTGAGCTGGACAGTACTTCGCTGAGATAGTAGACCGGCCTCTGGACCAGCTGGGCTCGGCCTTCCTCCGGGCGCTGGACCACAACAACAGTGCTGACGACTCAGCTTGTCGCGGCGATGTAGAGGAGCATGGGCTCCTTCTCAGCCGGCGCAGCCAGGACAGGGGGAGTTGTCAACATTTTCTTCAACTCATGGAAGGCTTGGTCGGCTTGATCATTCCACTCAAAGTGAGTGGACTTCTTCATGAGTCGGTACAGGGGGAGAGCCTTCTCTCCTAGTCGGCTGATAAAACGGTTCAGGGAGGCTAAGCAGCCAGTGAACTTCTGCACATCTCGCAGCTTGGTGGGAATCTCCATCCTCTCGATGGCTTTGATCTTGACAGGGTTGCACTCAATGCCGCGTTCGGAGACCAGGAAGCCTAGCAGCTGGCCGGCTGGCACTCCGAACACGCACTTCTCGGGGTTGAGCTTGATCTGGAATCGGCGCAAGTTGGCAAATGTTTCCTTCAGGTCTTCCAGCAAGGTACCACGCTTCTCTGTCTTCACCACAATGTCGTCTACGTAGACGTGGGCATTTCTGCCGAGTTGTTTCAAGAGACATTTCTACATGCAACGCTGAAAAGTGGCACCGGCGTTTCTCAAGCCGAATGTCATTGTCAGGTACTAGGGCGGTCAGCCGGGTCCAACTTGATCTGATGATACCCTGAGTATGCATCCAAAAAACTTAACAGCTCGCATCCGGCTGTGGAGTCTATCACTTGGTCAATCTGTGGCAAAGCAAACGGATCCTTTGGGCAGGCCTTGTTCAAACTTGTGTAGTCTATACACATGCGCCACTTGTTATTCTTCTTCAAAACCAGAACTGGATTGGCAAGCCATTCTGGAAAGAACACTTCCATGATGAAGCCGGCTGCAAGGAGCCGGGCTATCTCTTCTCCCACGATTCTTCGCTTCTCTTCTGATAGTCGGCGGAGGGGTTGCTTGACCGGCTTCGCATCAGCTCGGACATGTAATTTGTGCTCGGCGAAATCCTTCGGGACACCCGGCATGTCCTTTGGGGACCATGCAAAGATGTCTCGATTCTCACGGAGGAAGTCGGCGAGCTCGCCTTCCTATTTACTGTCCAAGTTCGCCCCAATCACGGCGAACCTCTCCGGGTGCTCCGGGTCTAGAGGTATCTTCTTCGTCTCTTTGGCAGGCTGGAAGGAGCCCTACGCATCACAGTCCTTGGGGTTGGGGGACAAGGCCGGCTGCTTGCCGGCCATGGCCACAACCCGTTCCAACATCTTCTTCTCTTCTGCCACCACGAGGGACTCGACCAGCCGGCTGCTGGCCATGGCACACTCGATGGACTTCTTGTAGTCGCCGGCTACCGTGATGATCCCCTTCGAGCTAGGCATCTTCATCTTCAGGTAGGCATAGTGGGGCACAGCCATGAACTTGGCCAAAGCAGGTCGGCCAAGTAGTGCATGATAGGGGCTCTCCAAATCCACCACCTCGAACCATATTGCTTCCCGGCGAAAGTGATCTTTGTCTCTGAAGAGAACATCCATTTTGATCTTGCCGATTGGAGAGCAAGATAGGCCGGGTACGATACCATGGAAGACGGTGCGGCTCGGCATGAGCTGCTTTGCTTTGATGTTCAGCTTGTCCATGGTATCGCGGTACAGTATGTTGATACTGCTTCCGCCGTCTATCAGGACGCGGGAAAATCTGGCAGCTCGCCTCTCCGTCGCAAGGGTGACGTCCAAGACCATAGCATAGGAGCCAGGCGAAGGCATCACCTCTGGGTGGTCGGCCTGGCTCCAGCTGATGGGCTTTTCCGACCAGTGCATGAACTCGGCGGTGCTAGAGGCGACTGCGTTTACTTCTTGGTGCTACCGGCGTCGGCTGCGCTTGTCGTCGACTTGACTTGTGAAGACGACGTAGGCGTCGTACGCTTCGGGGAACTCGTCTTGTATGGCGCCGACTGCCGGCCGGGCCGCCGGCTGCTGGGGAGCTAGAGGCGGCGGGCCGGGAGGCGGAGGCGGCACCATCCCTTCGCCCTTCGTGATGCGGGTGAGCCAGTGGCATTTCCGTGTCGTATGGTTGGACGGCTTCGCGCCGCTGTAGAACTTGCAGGGAGCATCGAGTGCTTGTTCGTAGGAGAAAGATGGCTGCCAAGGCGGCCGGCCACCCTTCTTCTTGGTAGCGGGCCGCTCTTCGGGCTGCTCGTCTTCAACGGTGGCCACCTGCCGACTGGAGGAAGTCGGCATGGGGCCCTTGCGCTTGTGGTCGTTCTGGTAGGGACGCCGGTTAGGGTCGCCAGCCGGCGTCTTGGGAGCCGGAGCAACTACTTTCCCCGAGGCGTCCACTCGGAGCTCGGTCTTCATGGAGGAGTCGGCAGTGGCATACTTGTCGGCGGTGATCAGCAACTCATCGAGGGTAGCCGGCTCGTCGCAGAGGAGTCGGTGCTTGAGGAGGGTGCCCTCTCGGCACCCGGCGGTGAAATACTCGATGGCCTGGACCTCGTGCACTCCCTCGCAGGAGTTGCGGAGCTCGGCCCATCGCGTGAGGTAGTCGCGGGTCGACTCGTTGGGCCCTTGGACGCAGAGGGAGAGCTGGCGAGGCTTGGGAGGCCGCTTGTAGGTGCTGGTGAAGTTGCGGACGAAAACTTCGGTGAAGTCCAGCCAGCTGTTGATGCTGTAGGGCTTGAGGCTGTTGAGCCACGTGCGCGTCGTGCCTTGCAACATCACGGGGACGTACTTCACGGCGACGCGCCGATTGCCGTTGGCGATGCTGATGGCTGTGGAGTAGTCGATGAGCCAATCTTCCGGCTTCACTGAGTCGTTGTACTTGGGTGTATCTCTGGGGAGCGAGAACCCCTTGGGGAAGGGCTCGTCGCGGATGCGGGGGCCAAAGCATGGCGGGCCGACATCGTCTTCTTCTTCTAACGCCAAGGAACGAGCAAGGCGGTCGATCCTGTGGCGGGCGTCATTCTCGCCGACTCCTTCTCGGCGGCCGAGTCGGTCGCCAAGAGTCGGATGGGTGACAGGCGGTGGAGTGAGGCGTCTTTCTCTTCGAGGCGGGGGAGGAGGCAGGTTTCCCTGGTGCTCTACAGCTCGAGGGCGGCCATCCGCGTCGCGCTCGATGGTAATGCGAGTCCGGCTGCGGCTGGCAGCCGGCTGCTTGTCTTTCTTCTGGCGCGCACCGCTCGAAGTCGGCGAGCGGGACGTCGCAGCGTGCTCCCGGCGCGGGGGATGGCTATCAGCTCGGGCGCCGGCTTCGTGCCGTTCTGCAGCCGCGTCGATCAGCTGCTGGATCCGTCTTGTCATGTAGGGGAGCTCATCGGCTCCCAGCCCATTGAGCTCCTCTGCAGCCGCCTGAGCGGCTCGCAGATTCTCGAGCGGGGTGGCGTAGACGGGGCGATCTGCGCCCAGCATGCTGGCAACGGCTACACCGCGCTTCTGGACGAAGCCGGCTCGGCTCGGGCCGCTGGGCGGCGGCGTCCCGAAGGCGGCGCGGTCGACTTCGCGCTGGTGGGCCTCGGTGAGGCGTCTCATCGAGGCTATCTTCTTGCCCTCCGCGATGAGGGCAAGGCGGCGTGCTTCCAGGGTCTCGGCGTCGGCGTCGGCCGGGATGGGGACGGAGAGGTCGTGCATCGCCGCTTGCTAAGCGTCGCGGGCGTTCTCACCCGAGTTGGAGACGTGGCTGATGACCAACACTTCAGTGACAGTGCTGCTGCCGTTGTCCGCTCGAGGGAGGGGGTCGTCGAAGACCACCACGTCGGAGGGGTAGGCGTCGAGCGACGCGGTGTCGGAGTCGTTGATCATCGGGTCGGTGGAGCCGACTGACTCCATGTCCGCAGCGGGCTCACTGGAGACGTGAAGTTGGTCGAGGAGGCTGACGAGGCGGCTCTCAGGGTAGTCGGTGCCTGCGTCGGACGCGGGCTTGTCGGAGATGCGAGTCTCGCCGAGCAGATCGGCGAGGCGGCTCGCTGCGCAGGCGTCGTCGACGCCTTGCAGCGCGTCGGGGCAAACGCCATCGGGCGCAGCAGGCTGGCTGCGCTCGTGGGGAAGGAAGAGGGTTCCCGTCCAGAACAGGTCTCCGGACGACGGTGCACCTGGCCCCATGGTGGGCGCCAAATGTCTGGTGGTTGGTGCGACATATGCCAAGGGATGGCTTATCATTGTGGGAGCCAATAAAACGTCGCCGGTGCCCGGAAACGGGATGAGGCGAAGACATGCACGCCGGCGAATCTTACCCAGGTTCGGGGCTCTCCGAGGAGATAACACCCCTAGTCATGCTCTGCGGGGTCTCCGCATGATCACTAGATCGATAAGGGGTAGCTACAATCGCTCCTAGAGCTGTTGAGATCAAGGGAGAAGAAGAACAAGGCTAGCTCTTGCTTCTCTCTATCTATGGTGTGTGTGCTATGCGTGGGTGTTAACCTAGAAGCCAACTATGCTCAGTGGCCAACCCAGAAGCGAACCCTTTGCATGGGTGCTCCGAGGGGTTTATATAGGCCTACCCCCCGGGGGTACAACGGTAATCCGACTGGGAATAGGTCCCAGCCGTCAGTGTCCGCGCTCGCTGGCTTCTCCGCCGGCTGCTGGGTCCCGCCGGCTAGTGGGTCCCGCCGGCTGCCGGCTACTCGGCCGACAGGCCGGTCCCACCGCCTAGGGTCTTGTCGGCGGCTGCTTACTGTAGCCGCGCCTCTGATGATGAGGGCTTTGTCGAGGTAAGCATGGCTACAGTGGGCCGCCTCGGGGGCTATCACTGTAGCCTCACCTCGTCTTGTCTCCTTAATGGGGCTCCCGCTTCGAGGAAGGGAGTAGCCGGCTTCTGGAGGCCGGCTATACTCTTGGCCGACTAGGAAAAGTCGGGCCCTCCTCGCGCCTCTCGCTGACTAAAGGGGCCCGCAGTCCTCAGGCCGTACAGGAGTGGGTCGCGGATGACGTCGAGGCTAGCGTGGCTACAGTGCCGAGCCGCACGGGAGACGTCCCTCCCGTACGGCCTCCTGTAGCCATGCCCGCCTCGGGCTTCGGGGGTCGTGGGCCGTACTGTGGCCATACCCCGTCAGGTCGCCGTTATGTAGGAGTGGTTGTGGTCTTGGCCGGCTCCTAGGAGTCGGCGTCCTTCTTGGCTGGCTTCTTGGAGTCGGCCACCCCGCGGTCGTCTTGGGGAGGAGTCGGTGAGGCTGGGTCGCCTTCCGGGAGTCGGCTTTAGTGGTAGCCGGCCGGGGAAGGCGGCCCAAATGCTTGGAGTGCTTGGAGGCCCAAAGGCCTGATAAATTTTCTGAAGAGCCAGGGGTAGTCGGCTAGGTTACCCGTGGCCATTTACTCCGACACGGCCCACCCTGGATTTTGGGTCGGCCCAGGCCCCGATTCCCCTGTGTTCTGCTGCGCGCTCCCGATCTCTACTCACCCCCAGCCGCCTGCCTCGCTGGCAACTTGCCGTCCCCGGACGGCATGACTCTAGGAGCAGACGCCGGACTAACAGGAGGTCAGGAGCCGCTCGCCCAACAGCGTCACCACTGCCCGGGCGCGCCGCTGTGCCTACCTTCCCAGTCTGTTCAGGGCTCAGGCGTGCAGCACCCACTAAGCCAACCTGATTTATCCTGAGATACGTCCTCAACACTCAGCAGCCACTCCTCATCACCCATTTTCTAATTGATGCATTACTCATTAGGTAGGACTGTCATTAGGGTTTGTTGTGTGCTGAGTGCTACCTACACTTAATGGTTCAGATGTATTTCAGTAATCTTTAGTACCTGTAAAGTTCAAGGGTTTCAAAATTCCGGCCCTAGGAACAGACACTAGTCATTTTGGATTGTTGGTCGTAGTGACATTGACCCAGATTACTACTGCAGGCCAGGTTTGTTGACAATTACTTGTCTTTCTTACTCATTCGATATGATATCCAATTATTCACGTCGATTAGTTGCAAACAATAAGTGCTAGACAAACTTCTTGATTCAGATTTTGGACGGTCTCTTACTGCAGTTACAATTGTGCATACTTGTCCTAGTGAGCTCACAAGTAAATGATTGATTCACTACATCTATACTTGCCTTGTCATATTTGTTGTCAATATTCTTTTAGGGTGGACCACCCTGTTTCAAAATACTGGAACCGAAGACATGAGTGAATAGTATTTCTCTGTGTGATCTCTTCCATTATGTGTGGGCAACGAACACTTCATTGTAGAGAAAGAAAGTGTCATTTCCAGCTTTTACATAGACTACGATCTTTTACATGGAATACAATCTGCCTACTTGCTTTGTGTCGCACTACCAGCACTCCACCCTTGAAGCTAAACATTATGCCACTCATAATTCCTTAGTTTATTTGTTCAAATACGTATTTGATATGATTCTAATATTCCTACTTCAGTTTTGAAATGTTTGTCTGCCTGTTATAGAGACATAAGAGGTTTGTATTTCTGTGTGTGGTCTGGTCAGCGCGGTTGGGGGTGAACTTTGCATATGCAGGGGTTTATAGGGAGACACTCTTCGAGTTGAATCCGCAATGCATTCCATAGATAATCTGACTACTTTTTATGTTTTCATGAATCTCATATTCTGAACAGCATCATAATGATTATGAGTTTGCGCGCATGAAAAGAATAAAGAAGAACAATGCCATGGCTGTCAAACATGGCATTAAGGGACTGAAATCAAGTCTGGATGCAATGCAATGCAAACGCTCTCCACCTACAGATTCATGCTCAGAATATGATCCTAACAGTGATTCTAAGCTAGAGGGAGACCTAAGTCAATGTAGCTCCCTAGTGGAGGAGTCAGAGGCAGATGCCCTATCTTATTCACCCATCAAGGTGCTTTCTCTAACTTTCCAAGGTTATATTGGTCACACATATCTTGAAACTGATGCTTTGCATTGCTTCTACTTTGTTGCACTTCCATTGGCTTAGTTTACACATCATGTATGTGAATACGCCATGCCTATCCATTTTCAGTACATATTACATCTGTCATCATACCATATGTATCCATTCAAATGTTGTTCTTGTGTGTCAGACGTTCAAAAGGAAGAGGGCGATTGCTGATCGCGGAGGAGCACGAGCAAAGTATTTGGAAAAGGTAGTGACACCTAATAAATCAAATAGCCCATTAGGTGTAGTTGCAATATCACCTGACCAACAAAACACCCCAACTCTAGCAGACTCTAGCCCTACTACACTGGTCATTTCTAATGCCCCAACTCAACAGACCCCAACTGCAGCAAAAAGTATGATGATGCCAGTTGACATAGCACCAGCTCTATGACGCAAAACCCCCATTCCAGCAAAGAGTACACCAAATCCAGTTGCCAAATCCCTTTTCGAACCAGAGAGAGCCCCAATTGCAGCAAATAGGACACCTGTTCCATTTCTTCCCAGTTTAGAAGACGAAGCTTATATTGTTGTCAGGAACTTTGTGTGCATCTTTCCTTCATGGAAAGATCATACCACAGACACAAAACAATTTCCAGTCTTCCTCTGCAACTTACGTGTAAGTAATGTACTAATGTTATTCATGGTAATTACTACATATGTTTCCACTGACAGAAGACACAAGATTTCATTCTTTTAAATAGGCGAGGACCAAACTAGATTGTCAAGACGAGCAAGGGTTGGTTGCGCTATTCAAGCACTCATTGATGAAGTATCGTTCCTACCTGAGGCAAGTGCAAGTGCAAATTTAAAAACATTCTTTAATATCGGTAAGACCAAGCACATCACACAAAAATTTCGGAATTGTAGAAACACTAGCACCCAAGTCACATAAAGCAGAACACTCATAATTTCTAATCTTGACTTTGAGGGTGGTTCCCATTCATCAAGCAATTTTCTAGGAATTGAAATCTCTAATTCCAACTTTTCTTCCAAAGCTTTCATCATACCATCAACAATATGTTTAGTAAAAGCTTTATTTTGTTCATAAGCATGGGGTGAATTTATCATGGATTGCAACAAATAAATACAATCAATCAAAGAAAAATTATCATAATTAAAATCTTTGTAATCCAAAAGAGTGGGCACATCACTAGTTAAAGTTTTGACCTCTTCAAACCCACTTTTATCAATTTTCTCAACAAGATTTTCACCCTCCGAATTATCGGGATGCCTTCTAACTAAAGTTGACTCTTCTTCAGTTCCTTTTTCATCAATCTTAATTTTACTAAACAAAGAATCAATTGAAGAAACACCAATCATTTTAAGATCTTCATCATTCTTATGAAAGCAATCACTAGAAAACACTTTTTTCTAAAAACTCTCTTTTAGCTCTAAGCATAGCGGTTCTTTTCTTACTTTCATCCATAGAAACATATAAAGTTTTAATTGATTCTTCTACCTTAGGAACAAAAAATTTCATCTTGAGATTTTCTACATCATGAGAAAATCTATCAATGCTTCTAGACATATCATCAATCTTACTCAACATTTCTTTTATCTTAGTATTAAAATTCTTTTGAGCATTGATAAATTCTTTAATATTATTCTCAAGATCCGAGGTGTTCCTATTATTATTATAAGAAGGATTACCATAGGAATTACCATAATTATTAGAGAAATTTCCTAGCAAAGGTCTAGCATTAAAACCACCTCTATTAGCATTGTTATTAAAATTGTTTCGCCAGACAAAATTCACATCTACGCATCACTATTTTGCTCAATCAAAGTAGACAAAGGCGCATCAATAAGATCAATAGGAGCATTTTTATTAGCAACCAACTTCATAAGAGCATCAACCTTTTCACTCAAAAATATATTTCTTCTACCCAATTGACTTTTTTACTAGTAGGAGCTCTTTCGGTATGCCATTGTTAATAATTTGCCATAATATTATCAAGCAATTTAGTAGCTTCACCCAAAGTAATTTTCATAAAAGAACCCCCCGCGGCGGAATCTAAAAGATTTCTAGAAACAAAATTCAATCCTGCATAAAAAATTTGTATAATCATCCAAAGAATTAAACCATGACTAGGACAATTTCTTAGCATCAATTTCATTCTTTCCCAAGATTGCGCGACATGTTCATGCTCAAGTTGCTTAAAATTCATGATTTGCGTCCTAAGGGAAATAATTTTCGCAGGCAAAAAATACTTAGTAATAAAAGCATCCTTGCACTTATCCCAAGAATCGATACTATTAGGAGGCAAAGAAGAAACCCACATTTTTGCACGATCTCACAAAGAAAATGAAAATAATTTCAACTTTGCAATATCATTGTCCACATATTTTTTCTTTTTCATATCACATAATTCCACGAATGTGTTAAGATGGGATGCGGCATCCTGATTAGGAGTACCGGAAAATTGATCTTTCATAACGAGATTCAACAAAGCGACATTAATATCACAAGATTCCGCACTAGTGGCGGGTGGAGCAATCGGAGTGCAAATAAAACCATTGTTGTTGGTGTTAGAGAAATCACACAACTTGGTGTTCTCTTGAGTCATTGTAACTACGCAACAAGATTGCACTCAAAAACAGATCTGACGAGAAAAGCGACGAACGAAAAAGAGGGCGAATAAAACGGCAAAAAGAATTTCTGAAGTGGGGGAGAGGAAAACGAGAGGCAAATGGCAAATAATGTAAATTGCAAGGAGATGAGATTTGTGATTAGGAACCTGGTAGATGTTGATGATGTCTCCCCGGCAACGGCGCCAGAAATTCCTTTTGATGCGGCTTGAACTACGTCGGTATTTCCCCAAAGAGGAAGGGATGATGCAGCACAGCTACGGTAGCTATTTCCCTCACTGATGAGACCAAGGTTATCGAACCAGTAGGAGAACCACGCAACACCACGTAAACAGCTCCTGCACACAAAGAACAAATACTTGCAACCCGACGTAAGAGAGGGGTTGTCAATCCCTTACGGGTAAAAAGGTAGGTAAAATTGTAGTAGATTGGATTAATAGATCTCATGGGAACGCGAGATAAAATAAATAATAATAAGTTGCAGCAAGATATTTTTGGGTTTTTGGATGGATAGATCTGAAAATAAAAGCAAATAAAAATAGATCGCGAAGGAAAATATAATAAAGAAAAGACCCGGGGGGCGTAGATTTGACTAGCAGCTTCTCTCGAGAAAAATAGCATATGGCGGGTAAACAAATTACTGTTGGGCAATTGATAGAACTTCAAATAATCATGACGATATCCAGGCAATGATCATTATATAGGCATCACGTCCAAGATTAGTAGACCGACTCCTGCCTACATCTACTACTATTACTCCGCACATTGACAGCTATTCGGCATGCATCTAGTGTATTAAGTTCATGGAGAAACGGAGTAATGCAATAAGAACGATGACATGATGTAGATAAGATCTATTTATGTAGAAATAGACCCCATCACGTTATCCTTAATAGCAATGATACATATGTGTCGGTTCCCCTTCTGTCACTGGGATCAAGCACCGTAAGATCGAACCCATCACAAAGCACCTCTTCCCATGGCAAGAAAAATCGATCTAGTTGGCCTAAATAAACCAAAGATTTGAAGAAGAAATATGAGGCTATAAGTAATCATGCATATAAGAGATCAAAGAAACTCAAATAACTTTCATGGATAAAAACATAGATCTGATCATAAACTCAAAGTTCATCGGATCCCAACAAACACACCGCAAAAAGAGTTACATCAAATAGATCTCCAAGAGACCATTGTATTGAGAATCAAAAGAGAGAGAGGAAGCCATATGGCTACTAACTACGGACCCGTAGGTCTACAATGAACTATCATGCATCATCGGGAGGCACCAATAAGGATGATGAACCCCTCTGTGATGGTGTCTAGATTGGATCTAGTGGTTTTGGAACTTGCGGCGGCTGGAATTGATTTTCGTTGACTCCCCTAGGGTTTATGGAATATTGGGGTATTTATAGAGCAAAGAGGCTGTGCGGGAGGCCACCGAGGTGGGAACAACCCACCTGGGCGCGCCTAGGCCCCCAGGCTCGCCCTGGTGGGTTGTGCTCCCCTCGGAGCCCCCTCTGGTACTTCCTTGGCCCAACAGGTGTCCTCTGGTCCAGAAAAAAATCTCCAAAATGTTTCACTGCATTTGGACTCCCTTTGGTATTGGTTCTCTGCGAAGTAAAAAATAACCAAAAAACAACAACTGGCACTGGGCACTATGTCAATAGGTTACTCCCAAAACATGATATAAAGTTGCTATAAAATGATTGTAAAACATTCAAGAATGATAATATAACAGCATGGAACAATCAAAAATTATAGATACGTTGGAGACGTATCAGTGAGCTTTGGGCTTCCTCGCAGGCGCCTCACACTGGGCCGCAGGTAGACGGGCCTGGGTGACCCGGTCCCACGGGCCCGACAGATAGGAGTTCTCAAATGGTTTTTATCGGCTATGAGTCGGATCAAAGGCATACTGTTGTGTGATCCAGAGAACAAAAAACGGGTGATGTCTTGATACGGCTCCATCGCATCTACTTTTCCTAATGCTTTTCCTCTTGTTTCGGACTCTAATTTGCATGATTTGAATGAAACTAACCCGGATTGACACTGTTTTCAGCAGAACTACCATGGTGCTGTTTTTTTACAGAAATAAAAGTTCTCAGATTGGAATGAAACTTTGCGAGGATTTTTTATTCAATAAAAGAGAATTTCTGGAGCCAAGAACCACCAGAGGGGGCACCTGGGTGGGAAAAACCCACTATGGCGGGCTGCCCATCCAAGCGCCCAGGTGGGTTGTCCCCACCTGTTGGCCCCGCGGACCCTGAAACTGACGCTATAAAATCACATATTTCCAGAATGAAATAGAGGAGGAAGAATTATCATGTTTCACGAGACAGAGCCGCCACCACCTCCTGTTCTTCATCGGGAGGCCAGATCTGGAGTCTGTTTGGGGCTCCGGAGAGGGGGATCTTCGATCTTCTTCATCACCAACCCTTCTCCATCGCCAATTCCATGATGCTCCCCGCCGGGAGTGAGTAATTCCTTCATAGGTTCGCTGGTCGGTGAGGAGTTGGATGAGATTCATCATGTAATCGAGTTAGTTTTGTTAGGGCTTGATTCCTAGTATCCATTATGTTCTGACATTGATGTTGTTATGACTTTGCCATGCTTAATGCTTGTCACTTTGGACCGGGTGCCATGATTTCAGAACTGAACTGTTTATGTTATCACCATTATATCTATGTTCTAGATCCGATCTTGAAAGTTATAGTCACCTACTACGTGTTATGATCCGGCAACCCCTGAGTGACAATAGTCGGGACACTTCCCGGTGATGACCGTAGTTTGAGGAGTTCATGTATTCACCGTGTGTTAATGCTTTGTTCCGGTTCTCTATTAAAAGGAGGCCTTAATATCCCTTAGTTTCCAATAGGACCCCGCTGCCACAGGAGGGTAGGACAAAAGATGTCATGCAAGTTCTTTCCATAAGCACGTATGACTATTTACGGAATACATGCCTACATTATATTTATGAACTGGAGCTAGTGTCGTATCGCCCTAGGTTGTAACTGTCACATGATGAATAGCATCCAACAAATCTCTGATCCAATGCCTACGATTTTCCTACATATTGATCTTGCTAAGTTACTATTGTTGTTGTTACTATTGTCACTGCTACAAAACTATTACTATGACTGTTACCGTTATTGTTGCTGCTACCACTACTATCAAAGCTATCATATTACTGTGCTACTGATCACTTTGATGCAAATAATTAATCTCCAGATGTGATTGAATTGACAACTCAGTTGCTAATACTTGCAAATATTCTTTGGCTCCCCTTGTGTCGAATCTATAAATTTGGGTTGAATACTCTACCCTCGAAAACTGTTGCGATCCCCTATACTTGTGGGTTATCAAGACATTTTTCTGGCGCCGTTGCCGGGGAGCATAGCTATATTTGTTCAGTCACGTGGGATTATTATCAAATTGTCACTATGAAGAATATGAAGGATAATAAGACTAAGATTTTCCCTCTAAGACGATGGGAGGTAAGGAACTGCCATCTAGCTCTGCACTTGATTCACCTTTTGTTATAAGTGGACTTGCAACACCACCACATGCTATTAATCATGATATGTCGCAAGTTATTGATGATGCTACTTCTGCTATGAATGATATTTGCGATGATGCTTGTACCTTGCTTGATGATAATGTGCCACTAGGTGAATTTCTTCATGAACAACTTGCTAGAACTAAATCTTTTGAGAATGTTGAAACTGATGAAGAGCTTGGAACTGAAAATCTTGAAACACCTATTAGAACTAGCCCTCCTAGATATTAATTGCCAAAGGTACCGGAAGGTTATGTTATGGATGAGGAGGCAACTAGGGATATTCTTGCTTGTAAGGATAGAGATGATCTAGAAAAATTATTATGCAAGTATAAAGAAAAGACTTTGAATGCTAAAATGAAATGTGATCCTCAGTTTGCAACTTCACCTATCTTTGTTGATGCTACATCTTGAGCTTGCGTTGGTTTTTCCCTTAAAGAGGAAAGGGTGATGCAGCAAAGTAGAGTAAGTATTTCCCTCATATTTTGAGAACCAAGGTATCAATCCAGTAGGAGACAACGCACAAGCCACCGAATACTTGCACAAACAAACACCAACTTGCACCCAACGCGATAAAGGGGTTGTCAATCCCTTCACGGTTATTTGCAAAGTGAGATCTGGTAGAGATGGATAAACGGCAAAGTAATATTTTTGGTATTTTTGGTTTATGGAACGAAAAGTAAAAGATTGCAAAGAAAGTAAATAGGAAACTGAAATTGTAGCTCGGAAACTTATATGATGGAAAATAGACCCGGGGGCCATAGGTTTCACTAGAGGCTTCTCTCAAGATAGAAATTATTACGGTGTGTGAACAAATTACTGCCGAGCAATTAATAGAAAAGTGCAAAGTTATGACGATATCTAAGGCAATGGTCATGAATATAGGCATCACGTCCGTGTCAAGTAGACCGAAACGATTCTACATCTACTACTATTACTCCACACATCGACCGCTATCCAGCATGCATCTAGAGTATTAAGTTCATAAAGAACGGAGTAACACCTTAAGCAAGATGACATGATGCTGAGGAATTAACTCAAGCATTATGATAAAAAAAACCCCATCTTTTTATCCTCGATGGCAACAATACAATACGTGTCGTTTCCCCTTCTGTCACTAGGATCGAGAACCGCAAGATTGAACCCAAAGCTAAGCACTTCTCCCATTGCAAGAAAAACCAATCTAGTTGGCCAAACCAAATCGATAGTTCGAAGAGACTTGCAAAGATATCAAATCATGCATATAAGAATACAGAGAAGATTCAAATAATATTCATAGATAAGCTGATCATAAATCCACAATTCATCAAATCTCGGCAAACGCGCCGCAAAAGAGTATTACATTGAATAGATCTCCAAGAACATCGAGGAGAACTTTGTATTGAGAATCAAAGAGACGGAAGAAGCCATCTAGCTACTAGATATGGACCCATAGGTCTGTGGTAAACTACTCACGCTTCATCGAAGAGGCAATGGTGTTGATGTAGAAGCCCTCCATGATCAAATCCCCCTCCAGCAGGATGCCGGAAAAGGCCCCTAGATGGGATCTCACGGGTACAGAAGGTTGCGGCGGTGGAAAAGTGGTTTCGTGGCTCCCATGGAAGTTTTTGGGATATTTGAGAATATATAGGAGGAAGATCTAGGTCAGGGGGTCACCGAGGGGCCCACAAGGTCGGGGGGCGCGCCCTCCATGCTTGTGGCCGCCTCGTGGCTCTTCTGAATTGAACTCCAAGTCTCCTGGGTGTCTTCTGGTCCAAGAAAAATCATCGCGAAAGTTTTATTCCATTTGGACTCCGTTAAACTCTAAAACAAGGAAAAAAACAGGAACTGGCACTGGGCTCTAGGTTAATAGGTTAGTCCCAAAAATCATATAAAATAGCATATTAATGAATATAAAACATCCAAAACAGGTAAGATAATAGCATGGAACAATAAAAAATTATAGATATGTTGGAGACGTATCAGTTGATGATAAGGATTATGAATTCTCTGTCGACCCAGAGTTGATTACTTTGGTTGAATCTGATCCTTTCCATGGTTATGAAACTGAAACTGTTGTGGCACATCTTACTAAGTTGAATGACATAGCCACCCTTTTTGCTCATGATGAGAAAATTCGCTATTACTATATTCTCAAACTATTTCCGTTTTCATTAAAGGGTGATGCTAAAGCTTGGTACAATACTCTTGCTCCTGGTTGTGTGCGTAGTCCCCAGGACATGATTTATTACTTCTCTGAAAAATATTTCCCTGCTCATAAGAAACAAGCTACCTTACTGGAAATATTTAACTTTGTTCAAATTGAAGAAGAGAGTCTCCCACAAGCTTGGGGGAGGCTTCTCCAATTGCTTAATGCTTTGCCGGATCATCCTCTTAAGAAAAATGAAATACTCGATATCTTCTATAATGGATTAACTGATGCTTCTAGGGATTTCCTAGATAGTTGTGCTGGTTGTGTTTTCAGGGAACGAACTATTGGGCAAGCTGAAGAATTATTGAATAACATATTAAAAAATTATGATGATTGGACTCTTCCTGAACCACCGCATAAACCCACTCCGAAGAAGAGGGGTATCTTATATCTCAGTCCTAAAGATATGCAAGAGGCAAAGAAATCTATGAGATAAAAATGTATTAAAGCTGAGGATGTTAAAAATTAACCTCCTGTTGAAGAAATACATGGGGTTGATACACCACCACCACCTAAGGTGGTAGAGGTAAATTCTCTGATGAAATTCAATGATAATCCTCACAATATGCACCCTAGCCAATGCCTTTCTGAGTTTGAAAATTACATTAGAAACCAAGATCACTTCAATGCAAATGCTATGAAACAATTGAAGTACAGTTCTGATATGATTGCTTGCTTGAGTGACTTGTTATTTAGAATCTCAAATGATGTTAGAGGTGCGGGGAAGCATGCTTCTATGGTTCAAACTCAGTTAGAACAAGTTGCTAAATCTCAAAGAGAGTTGTTAGATGAGATGAATAATAATATCAATGACCATGCTGTTCGAGTAATGACTAGAGGAGGTAGGATGACTCAGGAACCACTTTATCCTGAAGGACACCCAAAAAGAATTGAAAAAGACTCTCAAAGGGTTGACACTGATGCACATAGCCCTTCTAAAAAGAAAAATAAGAATAAAAATGATAGGACTTTGCATGCCTCTAGTGAACCTGAAGTAGAAAAATCTCCTGATAATGGTAATGAAGTTTCTATCTCTGATGCTGAAACTCAATCTGGTAGTGAACACTCACCTTGTGATAATGAAAAAGATAATGATGAGGTTCGTGAAGATACTCAAACAAATAATAAAGAACCGGACAATGATGTTGAGATAGAACTAGCAGTTGATCTTGATAACCCACAATCCAAGAATAAAAGATATGATAAAAAAGACTTTGTTGCTAGAAAACACGGTGAGGAAAGAGAACCATGGGTTCAAAAAACTATGCCCTTTCCACCTAAGTCAACTAAAAATAAAGATGATGAAGAATTTGAACGCTTTGCTGAAATGATTAGGCTAGTCTTTCTGCATACTCGCTTCACTGATATCTTAAAAATACCTCCTTATGCAAAGTACATGAAAGACATCATCACCAATAAGAGAAAAATACCGGAAGCTGAAATCTCCACCATGCTTGCTAATTATACTTTTAAAGATGGAGTACCTAAAAACTTGGATATCCGGGAATACCAACTATACCTTGCTCCATCAAAAGAAATTATGTGAAAACTACTTTATCTGATTTGGGAGCTGATGTTAGTGTTATGCCTTTCTCTTTATATAAAATACTTGATTTGAATAAACTCACACCTACTGAATTATCTTTCCAAATGGCTGACAAATCAACTGCCATACCTATCGGTATTTGTGGGGATGTGCCCGTTGTTGTTGCTAATGTTACTATTTTGACTGACTTTGTTATACTTGAGATGCCCGAGGACGACAACATGTCGATTATCCTTGGTAGACCCTTCTTGAATACTGCAGGGGTTGTTATCGATTGCAATAAAGCAAGGTCACTTTTCATATCAATGGTAATGAGCATACGGTGCACTTTTCGAAGAAACAATTCCAAGTGAATGGTATTAATGTTATTGAAAAATCTCCGACAATCACTATTGGAAGTTTTTAACTACATCTACCTACTGCCAAAAAGAAATATGAAATGCTTATTGTTGGGGACATTCATATTCCCGTTGAGGTAACTTCGTGATTTACGAAAGTTCTTCGTTTTCATGCTAATCGAAATTGGTTGTTAATAAGACTTGATCAACCTTATTAATTGATCATTTTTTAGAGGTATGAAGTTGATGAATTTAGTGAGCACTATCTTCTGTCTCTAGCTTTTGTTTTCTGTTTTTCTTAGTTAAATAAAATAACATGCCATGTTTAGTCTGTTTTCTGAATTTCCCGCGCAATAAAAAATGACTCAAAAATAAAAGTTCTCAGAATGCTCTGAAAATTTAATACGATTTTTTCTGAATATTTCAGAATTTTTGGTGCAAATAACATCAGAGGGAGGTGCACCAGATGGGCACAACCTACCTAGGCGAACCAGGACCCCCAGGCGCGCCCTAGTGGGTTGTGGTCCCAACGTGGGCCCCTCACTTATCTCTTCATCCCACATCACCACCTACCTCCAGAAAAAAAATCACCATTGCTCTCTCTCTCTCTCTCTCTCATGTTCTTGCTCCCGAACCCGCGGATTTCGATCTCTTTGCTCGAAGCTCCATTTTCGAAACTGTTTCGTGGGATTGTTGCTTGGAAAAAGATGAGTATATTTAGGAAGTTTGCTTCCAAGAAGAACTCCAAGGGAGTTATTGGGGAGTCATTTGACAGTGATCTCCATACCTGGCGAATGGCGGAGGTACGGCCGTGCGAATGGCGGCATAACCCGTTCATGCAAGGGGCCGAAATCCTTTAGGAGTTTGCACAATATGCTGCTAATGTCAGCCTCACCGACTTCATCGCGGCTGAATGTGAACAGTATCATCTCCTCACAAATTCCTTTGTGCAAAGTTTTCATTTCCTTCCTAGGAATAATCCCCCTGAGGTGCAGTTTAATTTATATGCTGAAAACCGTCAGATACCACTTACTGAATTTTGTGATATTTGCATGATCCCTTCTAACGGGGATTTAGGATAGCCTAGGCCCACAGAGTTTGATGGTTTTTACTGCACTCTAACTGTGGGGGATGAGAGAGGGGTGTCAGGTGTCGCCGCCACTAGCTTGCACTTTCCTGCTATGCACTATTTTGCTCTATTTATTACGAAGTGTTTGCTTGCTAGAGAGAAGGTAGGTGCACTCAGTGCTCCAGACTTTGTTGTTTTATGTCGTGCACTTTACGGCGACAATACTTATAGCTTGGGAGCTATTGTGGCACATCGCCTCCACATTAACAGATCCAAGGGTAAAATACATGATGGTATTTACACTACTCGCTTGGCGACTCACTTTAACATTCAGATACGCCATCATGATTATCCTTTGCCCAAGGTTTACCTAGATCGCGCGGCTATGGCACACCACCACTTTATTGATAGCGAGAACACCATTATGGATGTTCCATATAACTTGGTCTTTAGTGAGATTACTCGTGATGTTATTCCGTTGCCTGCACCTGCTTTGTTTGATCCTATTGCCAAAGGCGGATACAGGATTATGCCTGAGGACATCGTCGCCTACCGGAACAACCTGGCTGAGGCAGAGGAAGAGCCTCAGGAGTGGGACCGTTAGGTGCCCGCTCCTCAACATTTCAACATAGGACCCCATGGTTTCTTTGAGTGGTGACTACCAAGTTAGGCCAAAAGCCTAAGCTTGGGGGAGTACGTATTTCCACCGACATTACGTTCATGTTTACACATTTCATTTCAGTTATCGGTGTCCACACTCTTTCATTGTATTATCCATGCTAAATTTTTTTCTCGCTTTCTTCTTGTGTGTTTGAAAAACTTTGAGAAAATCCAAAAATATATTTCCTGCTTCTTTTCGGTTTTTCTTCCTAATTTAAATTGTTGTAGTACTAAAAAGAAACTCAAAAAGATTTCCTTGTTCTTCTTTTGCTTGTTGGGAGCTTTTCTGTGTAAATAGTTTTTCTTGTTTTTGCTATTCCATTATTTTCTTGTTTAAGAAAAAACAAAAACTCTAAAAATACTTTAGTGTGTTTCTCTGAATTTCTTTTCTTTTTATTGAGTTGTACCCAGGAGAAGACCACGATGAAAATGTTGAGTGGCTTTCATATGCATTATTGTTGATCTAATAAAGAGCCCATATTCTCATTTTGAATAAAATGTTTGCAGATTCCAGCTTAGTTCACGGCACTCTTGCACTATTATTCTTTTCATATTGTTCGGTTCTGCAAGTGAAAGGCAATAATGACGATATTTGATGATCTGGCTGTGGCAGAGAGAAACGGGTTGTTCGCACACGAACACGTCACCATGTACCCTCGACGCTGGGGGTGATGCACCGCACCTCACGTCGAAGGAGACCCGCCGGAAGCGCAGTACGCAAGACAATCCGGCGGGCGCTTTTGTACACCCGAAACCCCACACGCCCGGGAGGGACCCCGTCAGGGCGCGCGGCGGCTATGGGCTGCCCTAGGTTGGCCTGACCGCCCCTAGGGCCTCGAGGTTCGTCGCCCTGCAAAAGAAGAATGAACGAAGAACGAGGAAGAAGAAGAACAAGGGAGAAGATAAAAGATAAAAAAGTGGTAGATGATTTGATCGATTGTCTGTTGTTGTTCAATCGGCCGTCACCTCTTATCTATATAAGAGGCGGATGGACTTCCCGTACAAGAAAAGGACTTGCCTTACCGTCCATATCATCAAAATCTAACCAAATTCGGACTTCTCACGACCTCCGACCCGGATGTCCGGCTCTAGGCCCGGATGATCCGGCCAAGCCCAGATTTCTGACAGTGGTCCACTAATCGAGCTGTAACTTTTTGATACGAACTCGGATTAAGATGATTTGTATATAAAAATCAACCGTTTCGACAAGACGCACAACTTTTCTATTGAACGCTTTTCGATTTGAGATTACCTCTAAGGTGCTTCGGGCCGTTTTCTAAAATCTACAGCAGAAACATTTGTCCGGACGCCCAGACGATTGCCCGGATTGTCCGGCCCTTACCCGGATCATCCGGAACTTGACCCAGATCATCCACCTTCAACTTTTAACTTCTGTTGTTTTAGTGCCTCGATTTCCCGGATGATCTGGACCCCGGCCCAGATGATCCGGCCAAACATTGCTCCAGTGCACAGTTTTGCATGTAACTTTTGCATACGACTTCGGATTAAAACATTTTTTATATCAAAATCGTCCGTTTCGCAAGACAAAGAACTTTGCAGTTGTAACTTTTTCCATCCGAAGCCATCTGAATTAGGTTTCATGCCATTCTTTAATCTGATGTCAACACGGGCATTTCCGAAATTGACATATCTTTTGCACCTGAGCTCTGTTTTGGACCATCTTCGTATCTATTTAGATCATCTTGAAGAGAGCCATCAATTGGTGACATGAACTCATAATTTTAACCTCATCTCATTGTAGCCTCAAGTCACTCTTTGCGATCATGCCATTTTCGAGCGTCAACACATGCCCCCCTGTTTTTCGGCAAAACTTGTGCGCCGAAAAATAACTTGCAATACGTTGGTCTAAGGACGATGTCAACACTCCATCGGCCATTTATATGCGCTTAAGGCAATAATTTCTATATCGTCCATGTTTTTGCTTAGGGCGATAGTTATATATCGGCCACTTTGATTAGCAACAAAATACAGCTAATCGAATATATGGTGGTGAGGTAAAACCCTTGCAGCGTCCATGGATCGAAATAATTCCACGGAGGGTAACCAGTCATACCTGAGGATGAATTCCATGGCATATGCATTAATGACATAGTTGAAGAATATTGATGTTGTTTGAACCGAAGATTCTGATGCGCAAACCTTCGGCTTGGTTGTTCGAAGCTTGCACTCTTCTCTTTCTTCACATTTGCCGCACTTATTGCAATGGAATCTTGCATATTATTCTTGTTTCTAGTACTTCCTTTGGGAACCCATGCCATGTTCATCTTTTCAAGTTCTTGTGCATTAAGCTTTTGCACTTTCTTCTTTTGCCAATACGGTAAGCCGAGTGGGCACCCCGGCTGTGATTTTGTTTGAATTAATGGCAATTATTGTTTTACCTTTTGCACACTCAACTTCCTCCCTTCAGATTTGGCACTTGATTGACTTGCCTCATTGCCCTTAGTAGCCAATGTCAACACTTTAATTGGCCCTTTTTCATTTGATATCATATCTGAAGTGGCATTCTTACGACCATCTCTTTTGACGCGGTAGACTTCTCAACCACCTCCTTATTCTTCCTTGTGCTCCGGACCGATTCTTTTTTATTGAAACGGTCTTGAACATATGACTGCTCACTGAACGTTGGTCTTCTTGAAGCTGCATAATATTGGTGGGATGGTTTATAATAATATGGAGAATGTGCCCTTGTATCATACCTTCCATATGATGGATATGAATTTATGTGAGCATAGGGAGGCATCCATGACATTGGCATTGACGGCCCAAAATAAGGATATGAATATGTTGCATTCAAATTCTCTTCTTGCCAATACCGATCCTTGGATTTGCGCCTAGGGGTGGTCTTGATGCTTTTGCATTAGTTGGCCGATAAGCACTTTTCTCTTCACTCTTCTTTTGATATTTATCTAATAATTGTGCAAAAGTGACCTTGGATTTCTTGCACTTGTGCTTATTGCGCCCTTTATCTCCTTTGGCTTGACTTGTATCGATCTTTAGATTTTTTTTGTTGCCCCCCAGTCCTTGGTGTCTTCATTGTCGCTTCGATGGAATTCTCGCCCTCAAGATTATGTTCATTGTGCTCTTCAACAACTTGTTTACTTGAAAGCTTGATCCCATCACCTGTAGTTTTGACCTTCTCTCTAAATGGACCGGCTTGAAGCAGCCGATGCAAAAAGTTTTTGCCATCAAGACCAATCGGAATAGACTGGTCATCCCTTGGTGTTTCAACAAATTTCAATCATCCTTTTTCAATGGCTGATTTAACTATTTGACAAAACATATTGCAATCCTCAAAACTATGCTTGAACGAATCATGCAACTTGCAATACATTCGTCCTTGGATAGATGTCTTTTCATGGTGATCAAGAACTCTAATGTAATTATTTTTCAGCAACAAATCAAATATTTGATCACACATGCTTGAATTGAAGGTATGCTTCTCGTTTTCTAGCCGATCTTGGTGTGAGAACGTCTTTCCAGGTAAGCAAACGAATGGTTCAGAATACCCCCATTCGGCTATGCATTGTGTTTTTCATTCTATCTCCGATGTCTTTGAATAAGATATTATACTAGCATCAGTTTTCTCAATAGAATTTAACCTTGGCTTTAAATTTCTGAAATGAAAATAGTTAGAACACATATGTCTCAATTGAGACCAAGTGTAAGCCAAGTAAGAAACAAGCAAAGATACCCAATTAGATATGAACTTTTGATAAAGCAATGGGGGAAACTTTGTGTGCAATAATAAGTCACAATCGGTCTTTATAAATGGCACAATGTGTTGACCGATATGCTTTGCAACGATTTTATTGCTAACAAATAAATTACCCTTATTCATTGGTCTTTCAAGATTGCTTATGAGAATTTTTCTAATAGAAGCATCAACAATAAAGTTGCGACCAAATCCGAAGATAGGTAAATCACTTGCTAGACATACCTCTTCGAATACGTTGGGAGAGCATGATGGTTGCGTTACTTGAATGATATCTTGTTCCTCTTTCGAATAGCTCCCCAACACCTTGTCATCCTATTTTTCTAGAATAGGCCCGGCATATGTAGTATTTGATTCGGTCTTTTCAATAACCGAATTAGCTTTGTTATCCGAATCACCACTCTTTTTGATAATTCTATCCATACCCAATGCTTTCTCTTTTTGACATAATCTAACTTGTATTGTAATAGAATTAATAGGCTTTCCCTCTTTTATTAATTCATGTAGAACAACATTGCATTCGTCCCAAAAAGATGTAAGATTTTTCTTAATGACCCAATCTGGATAGAATTGCCCCCCGACACTTTTAGACTCTTTCGGTAACGAGATGTCACCGAAATTCTATAATTGTGCAGGGAAAACATTGTATGATACGATACTAGGTGAAGACACATGTGATCCTATAGAATTTTCACTTATTCGGCTATTAGCGTGAAGGTGCGAAGCCGAATTATGAATACCTATAGTTGCATATGGTGCCAAAACATTAGTAGCATGAGGTGTAGCATATGATGGTTGAGGGTAATTGGCCGAATAACTAGTAGTAGCATGGCCAATTCCCCTATCCACCGGCATGTTTGGATTAACATATTGCAAGCTAGTTGCCGATGAATAAAAAGATGAAACACTTTGTTGCATACTATCGGAACTTCCTATGTGAGGTGTTTTAACTTGATTAACCGAACTCATCATGTTGTTCATCGGCATATGGATTTCTGGGGTTGCCGATGCATGGGAGTTGGAATACATATGTTGCATGTTGCTAAAATTACATGAGGTAGAAGCATGAAGATTTTGTTGCATCGACTATTGCACATAATTAGATGCATGATTGATAAAGCTAGGGCTAGCCGATACATTATGCTCATTAGATGATCTAGCAACAACATATGCATTGTTTGCATCTACATAGGTGAATTGAGTATTCATATTACCTTTGTAGATTGCAAACCCTAGATGACGAAGAAAGAACAGACCGGAGACCGTTCAAAGCTTCTTCCCCAGCGGAGTCGCCAAAAATTGTGTTCGCACACGAACACGTCACTGTGTACCCTTGACGCCGGAGGTGATTCACGGCAGCTCACGTCGAAGGAGACCCGCCGGAAGCGTGGTATGCAAGACAATTCGGCGGGCGCTTTTGTACACCTGAAACCCCACACGCCCGGGAGGGACCCCGTCAGGCGTGCGGAGGCTATGGGCTGCCCTAGGTCAGCCTGACCACCCCTAGGGCCTCGAGGTTTGCTGCCCTGCAAAACAAGAAGAAACGAAGAACGAGAAAGAAGAAGAACAAGGGAGAAGATAAAAGATTAAAAAAAGTGGTAGATGATTTGATCGATTGTGTGTTGTTGTTCAATCGGCCGCCACCTCTTATCTATATAAGAGGCGGATGGACTTCCCGTACAAGAAAAGGACTTGGCTTGCCATCCAAATCATCAAATTCGGACATCTCACGACCTCCGGCCAGGATGTCCGGCTCTAGGCCCGGATGATCCGGCCAAGCCCAGATTTCTGACAGCGGTCCACTAATCGGGCTCTAACTTCTTCGTCATAACTCGGATTAAGATGATTTTTATATTAAAATCAACCATTTCGATGAGACGCACAACTTTTCTGTTGAACGCTTTTCCATTTGAGATCATTTTGAGGGTGTATCGCGCCGTTTTCTAAAATCTACAGCAGAAAAACTTGTCTGGACGTCCGGACGATTGCGTGGATTGTCCGGCCCTTACCCGGATTATCCGGAACTTGACCCAGATCATCCGGCTTCAACTTTTAGCTTCTGTTGTTTCAGTGCCTCGATTTCCCGGATGATCTGGACCCCGGCCCGGATGATCCGGCCAAACATTGCTCCAGCGCACGGTTTTGGCTGTAACTTTTACATACGACCTCGGATTAAGACGATTTTTATACCAAAATCGTCCGTTTAGACAAGACAAAGAACTTTGCAGTTTTAACTTTTTCCATCCGAAGCCATCTTAATTAGGTTTCATGCCATTCTTTAATCTGATGTCAACACGGGTATTTCCGAAACTGTCATATCTTTTGCACCTGAGCTCTGTTTTGGACCATCTTCATATCTATTTCGATCATCTTGAAGAGAGCCATCAATTGGTGACATGAACTCATAATTTTAACCTCATCTCATTATAGCCTCAAGTCACTCTTTGCGATCATGCCATTTTCGAGCGTCAACACGGGTATGAACTTGACTTGTTCTGTTTTTGTAAATATGTTTAACCTAGTATCCATGATTCAGCCTATTATGACCAAACATGTTTGCAATGACAATTAAAGATTATAGTTTCTCATGCCATGCATAAGTAGCTAGGAGTGGATAACGATTTATCTTGGATGTCAACATTGCGTTAAAAATGATTGTGATGTAGTATGATGATATGGTATCCTCCTCTGAATGTTCGAGTGGCTTGACTCGGCACATGTTCATGCATGTAGTTGAATCAAAACCAACATAGCCTCTATGATATTTACGTTCATTGTGTTCATACCTACTCATGCTAGTATCCAATGTTACTTATGCATAATGCATGCTCCTGGCCGTTTTCGCTCTCTAGCTAGCCGCTTCTCAACCTATTTGCTAGCCTTCGCCTGTACTAAGTGGGAATTCTGCTTGTGCATCAAAAACCTTAAACCCAAGTGTCGGTGTCAAAACCGGCGGATCTCGGGTAGGGGGTCCCGAACTATGCGTCTAAGGCGGATGGTGACAGGAGGTGGGGGACACGATGTTTACCCAGGTTCGGGCCCTCTCGATGGAGGTAATACCCTACTTCCTGCTTGATTGATCTTGATGATATGAGTATTACAAGAGTTGATCTACCACGAGATCGTAGAGGCTAAACCCTAGAAGCTAGCCTATGATTCTGATTGTCGTTGTCCTACGGACTAAACCCTCCGGTTTATATAGACACCGGAGGGGGCTAGGGTTACACAGAGTCGGTTACAAGGGAGGAGATCTACATATCCGAATTGCCAAGCTTGCCTTCCACGCAAAGGAGAGTCCCACCCGGACACGGGACGAAGTCTTCAATCTTGTATCTTCATAGTCCAACAGTCCGGCTAAAGTATATATAGTCCGGTTGTCTGAGGACCCCCTAGTCCAGGACTCCCTCAGTAGCCCCCGAACCAGGCTTCAATGACGATGAGTCCGGTGCGCAGATTGTCTTCGGCATTGCAAGGCGGGTTCTTCCTCCGAATTCTGAGTACCTGTCGAGTAGTGTCCGGCTTCCCATAAATGTTGCACTCTTTGGCTTCTGCGCCCAATAATGGCTATCCTCCACGTGTCGAGCGAATGCGAGAAGTCGGGGCATTTTTGCACTTGCCACCCTAACCATGCGAATAAATCGTCTATTTAAAGAGACGGGGATTCTCAGATCCAGATCACACCATCCTCCCTCAGCGAGTATCCATCAGAGCGTGCCCGGAAAATTCCATCCCATCATGGCCGGCCATCGCAGCTCCTCCTCTCGCTCCCGTAGCCCTAAGCCAGGCAATTGGAAGAAGTGTTCCGTCTCCCACAGACAGTTAGTAGAGTTACAGACCCAGGGGTTTCTCCCTCCTGCGTATATGGTCCCCGTCCGAGCCGGACTAGCCACTTACAACGGCGGGGAGCAAGCAGAGAGCTTTCCCAACCCATCCATGGGGTAGCGGGTATGCCTTGTCCCTTACTTATTAAGAGGACTTGGATTTCCAATCCACCTGTTCCTCCACGGGCTCCTGGAGTTCTATGGCCTCCAGCTACATAACCTTACTCCTGCCTCCATACTACACATCGCTGGCTATGTCACCCTTTGCGAGCTATTTCTGGGCTGCGAAGCTCATTTCGAGCTATGGAAGAGGCTATTTTGCCTCGTACCCCGTACACAGGAGGGGTCAGTATATCAAGTGGGCGGAGCCGAGATATGGCGCATCGCCGGGACCGGATACCTGTCCGGTACTCCGAAGAAGACATCCGAAGACTGGCCTTTGGAGTGGTTTTATATGGAGGATGTCCCCCTTCTGGACCCTGTTCGGATGGGCCTTCCTGAGTTCGACAACGCCCCTTTGAAGAAACGCCGCAGCTGGCGCCCTCGGAGCCCCCAGGAGGAAGATAGCGGAGAAGTCCTTTACCTGATGCGCCGGATAAAAATGCTGGCCAAGTCAGGATTGACAATAATCGAGGTTTGTCAATATGTGTAATGCGGGGGGTGCAGCCACTTCAATATCGGGGACAACCCATGTGACACTTCAATGGAGAAGACAATGCCACCCGCTGCGGTCGTAAGGGACCGGACTCCATTGCTGTTCTAGCGAAAATATTGTCCGATTTATATAAAGGAGAGGAAGGGGAGTTCATCCGCATTAAGCCACGGGATGGATTCTCCATGTACAACCCCCCAAACTGGGTGAGCTGCTACTTTTTACTCCGATCCTTCCCGCATTCTTTGTCATAAGTATTAACCTTGCTATTTCATAGCAGGAACTGCGAAAAGCAGTGAGGGAGATCCACAGCCCGTCTCCACAACCAGAGGACCCTGACCGGGCCCTCGACCCCGGACTCGAAGAAGATCCGGACACATTTGTGGAGCTCATCGACAGGACGTTCTATCAATTGAGCTGTGATGGTGCCTTGGTGGCCATTATAGCCAATTACCCTGGACTGCTCCCTGTATCGCATGTAAGTAAAACCGGAGTCCCAACTTCCGAGAAGGATCCCTTTTTTCGCACTTCACCTACCGCACACATATGGTGTCTTACAGGGAAGGTCCTCGGGACGCCATGCCGAACCCGCAGTGACTCACCAACAAGGGGCACCGAAACCGGGTAGGCTTAAAAGGAAGGAGGTCAGGACTAAGACGCCGTCGCAGAGGTATGAAAAAGAACCCCGCTCCGTGGTTGTCGTCTTTTAAAATATAATAACGTCCATGGTTCCCGGCAGAAAAAACGCTCGCCGGACCATATCCGGAGAGCCTGCCGGCCACGCATCCACCAGCCGGGCTCCAGAACCGGACTTAGAGGCAGATGCTAACATGGGACCAACACCGGATGTTCCTCCTATAGAGGATGCGGATAGGCTGTCCGCTACGAATTCCGAAGTGGAGAGTGCCATGAATCACAGGCGTCGCCGGGCCATACTCCGTGACGCTTGTTTCTCTCAAGAGGCGTTCGATGCCTTCAACTCAGGAGACGCGTACATCCGAGCTGCTCAAAATGGTCTTGCCAGAGCCACGGACCAGTATGTAAAGGATATACGGGTAAGAAAAGCTGATAATTATGTATATCAGTAGCCCCTGAGACTTGAAACAGTTGATACAACTGATTTAAGGATCATTGTTTGTGTAGGTTCTTACGGAGAAGAATACCCAGTTGTCTCGAGAGCTGGAAGAGTGCAAAGCCCAACTACGGGCCGCAGTTGCCGCAATGAAGGAGTCCGAGAAGGCCCCCTCTGGTAACACTTGTCTCTATCAAAAATAATGACATGTACCGGTTAGTATGTGGCATGCATGCAAATCTAATAATAGATTCTGCAGATGATCCTGGAATGAATCCGGAGGTCATGCGAGGGGATGAGCAACATGCTCAATGACAGTTAAAGGCTGGCGAGCGTGTGCTTAAGTAGGTTAGGCGGGAGAAGAATGATCTCCAAGATGCCAATATCCGGCTGGGCGTTGAACTGAAAGATGTTCGGGCCCATCTTGCTGACTCCGTAAAGGAGAATAAGAGGCTTCAACGCGGCATTTTTAGTAAGTGCTTGAACGAACCTTTATAGAGTTCGGCGAAGAAACCGGCTAACAGAGTTATATCTGTAGGTATGCTGACGGGTCGTCCCGCAGAGGAAATGCCTGGGTCTACAGGTGATCTTCTGCCAGAGCTCTCACAACTGCACGAACAAGTTCGGCAGGTGATGCAGGGCATTGCCCAAGCCTTGTGGCCATCCGCCTCCCTGCCAGGAGGCATGGGGGAGCTTGTAGAGAAGCTCAAGGGAGCGCTGTGGCGCTTCCGATTATGGAAGATATCGGCCTGCCGACAAGGTGCAAGGGAAGCCTGGGCCATGGTGAAGACGCGATATACCAAGGCTGACCCGAACCACATGGCCGAGGTCGGACCTGTGGGTTCTGATGGGAAAGAGATCCCCGTCAGTTTGGTGTATGACCAAGTAAAATTAGCCGCAAAGTATTCCCAACAGGATTGTAGGCTAGACAGCCTGTTGGATGGTATAGAAGAAGAATTTAGTCAGTCTAAGTGACTGTGTACTTCAAGTGACATATATTGTCCCTAGCCGGATTGTAAATCATTTGTCATGGCGGACCTTTTCGCTTCGACCTCCGGACCCAACAGTCCGGAGTGTATCCGAATACCCGCTCAGTTATGTAAAAACCGGGGTACGCGTGGAAACCAGGCGTAGGGGTCATAAGTGCTTGAACAGACAAGTACCCAACTAGCTATGTTATATTACATGGATAGTAAGAAACATCTTCCAGGGAGAATAGTTCCGTTAAGGGTTCCTTTCCCTGGGTACGCATGCATTAATGTGCAGGTCCGAACTGCGAAAAGAGATGCAGGATATAAACATCTGGGGGCATGTATTACAATAAGTAAAAGTCATCTTTTATTCACCGACCAAATATTCCCTTAAGAACGCTAGCTTTCGGCTTCACCCAGTCTGAGGTACACATCCGGCTGACCCGGCAGTAACAATCGCAGAGGTGCTCCCCTTATGCCCTAGCCGAATTACTGGGAACGTAGGGCATAAACACAAGAGCCAGGCAACCCAGCTTGGCCAAAACTTAAGTCATATCGATGCATATAATGGCGAAGAAAAGGTACATGTGGAAAAGTAACACATGTGCGGGGGGCATAGAGCCCGGAACATAGTTATATTAAGCTTCTCTATAAGAAGCCCCCGGGTATAATGAGCACGTCTAGTGCGTCAAGGGTGTGTAATCAAGACACATTCTAACCTTTTAAGGCCGTGAAGAAAAAAGGGAGAAAAGAAAGAAAGAAAAGACAGATAACGGATATATATATAAAAACTGACGGAGGTAAGGAGACGAACAGGGAGTCCGGCACTAGGCGTAAAACCTTTGGAGTCTGGCTGCGTTCCATGGGTTTGGCTCGAGTCGATTGTCCGATGCATGCCGCAGACGGTACGCTCCACCGGTCAGAACTTTGTCAATAATGAACGGACCTTCCCATTTAGGCTTGAGCTTGTTCTTTTTCTTCTCTGGTAGGCATAGAACGAGTTCACCAACGTTATAAGTTTTGGCCCGTACTTCTCTGCTTTGATACCGTCGAGCCTGTTGCTAATAGAATGCGGAGCGGGCTTTTGCCACGTCACGCTCCTCCTCCAGGGCGTCCAAACTGTCCTGCCGATCAAGCTCGGCTTCTTTCTCTTCGTACATGCGCACTCGAGGTGAGTCATGCATGATGTCGCAGGGCAGTACCGCCTCTGCGTCGTATACCATAAAAACGGTGTGTATCTGGTAGTGCGATTCGGTGTGGTCCGCAGCCCCCATAGTACAGAGTCGAGCTCCTCGACCCAGTGCGTATATGATTCCTTCAAGGTCCGCACTAATCTGGGTTTAATGCCGCTCATGATAAGACCATTAGCTCGCTCGACTTGACCGTTAGTTTGAGGGTGATAGACAGAGGCATAATCGAGCTTAATGCCCATGTTGCCGCACCAAATTTTTACCTCGTCGGCTGTAAAGTTCGAGCCGTTATCGGTGATGATGCTATGGGGGACGCCGTAACGGTGTACAACCCCGGATATGAAGTCTATCACTGGTCCGGACTCGGCCGTTTTAACTGGTTTGGCTTCTATCCATTTGGTGAATTTATCCACCATGACCAATAGGTATTTTTTCTTATGGCTTCCCCCTTTAAGGGGTCCGACCATATCAAGCCCCCAGACCGCAAAGGGCCAAGTGATGGGGATTGTTTGGAGAGCGGTAGGTGGCATATGGCTTTGGTTTGCAAAAAGCTGGCAACCGATGCAACGTTGGACGAGGTCCTGTGCGTCTGCTTGGGCCGTCAGCCAGTAAAAACCAGTAGGCCTTGCTTACAAGGGCCCGTGCTATGGCGTGGTGGCCGCCAAGTCCAGCATGAATTTCTGCCAAAAGTTGCCGTCCTTCCTCTTCCGAGATGCACCTTTGAAGTACTCCGGTAGTGCTTTTCTTATAACGCTCTCCCTCGTGGACCTTGTAGGCTTTAGACCGTCGCACAATGCAACGTGCCTCGTTTGGGTCCTCCGGGAGTTCTTGCCTAGTTAGGTAAGCCAAGAACGGTTCTGTCCACGGGGCGATGACAGCCATAATCACGTGGGCCGAAGGTGTTATTTCGGTGGCAGAGCCTCCGATTACGTCAGAGTGTTCGGGATCTGGAGTTGTGGCCGGATCCAGACTGTTGTTGCCGGTCTCCCCTTCCCACACCACGGATGGCTTAAACAGCCTTTCTAAGAAGATATTAGGTGGGACAGGGTCGCGCTTAGCGCCGATGCGGGTGAGGATGTCCGCCGCTTGATTGTTTTCTCGAACCACATGGTGGAATTCGAGCCCCTCGAACTAAGCTGACATTTTGAGGACGGCGTTGCGGTAAGCCGCCATTTTTGGGTCCTTGGCGTCAAAGTCTCCATTTATTTGAGATATTGCGAGGTTCGAATCCCCACACACCTCTAGGCGTTGAATGCCCATGGAGACTGCCATCCGGAGACCATGCAACAGGGTCTCATATTCTGCTGCATTGTTGGAGTCTGTGTATAATATTTGGAGTACGTATTGGACTGTATCTCCGGTGGGGGATGTCAGGACGACGCCTGCCCCCATACTAGCCAGCATCTTTGAACCGTCAAAGTGCATGATCCAATTGGAGTACGCGCCGTATTCTTTAGGGAGTTCGGCTTCCGTCCATTCGGTGACGAAATCAGCCAGTACTTGTGACTTAATGGCTCGCCATGGTTTATATGTTATGTCGAACGGGAGGAGCTCGATAGCCCATTTAGCAATCTGGCCCATGGCATCGCGGTTATTTATTATGTCGTTGAGTGGTACTTCCGAGGCCACCGTAATTGAACACTCTTGAAAGTAGTGTCGTAATTTCCAGGATGCCATGAAGACCGCGTATGCTATCTTTTGATAGTGTGGGTACCGTGATTTGCATGGAGTGAGGACAGTGGATACATAGTATACCGGCTTTTGAAGCGGGAACTTGTGTCCGTCCATCTCTCGTTCGACAACGAGCACCGCGCTTACAACTTGGTGTGTTGCCGCTATATATAACAGCATTGGTTCGCCGACATTTGGTGCGGCCAAGATTGGGTTGGTGGCCAAACGGCTTTTATTTCTTCCAGTCCGGCCGTGGCCACATCCGTCCACTCGAAGTGTTCGGTGCGTCGAAGAAGGCGATAAAGGGGTAGTGCCTTTTCTCCTAATCGGGAGATAAAGCGGCTTAAGGCAGCCACGCATCCAGTTAATTTTTGGATTTGCTTGAGGTCTATTGGGATAGCCAACTGTGACAGAGCTCGGATTTTAGCCGGATTTGCTTCAATTCCTCTACTGGAGACGATGAAGCCCAAGAGCTTTCCGGCGGGCACGCCCAAAACGCATTTTTCCGGATTGAGCTTGATGTCATATGTTCGAAGATTGTCGAACGTGAGCCTCAGGTCGTCCATTTAGGATTCGACGTGTCTGGTTTTGATGACCACGTCGTCTACGTATGCCTCCACTGTTTTGCCGATTTGTGTTTCCAGGCATGTCTGAATCATGCGTTGATAGGTTGCACCGGCGTTTTTGAGCCCGAAAGGCATGGTGTTAAAACAGAAGGGGCCGTATGGAGTGATAAATGCCGTTGCGGCCTGATCGGACTCCGCCATCTTAATTTTATGGTATCCGGAGTATGCGTCGAGGAAACACAATGAGTCGTGTCCTGCGGTAGCGTCGATAATTTGATCGATGCGGGGGAGGGGGAAGGGATCCTTGGGGCAAGCCTTGTTAAGGTCCTTGAAATCGACACATAGGCGCCAGGATTTGTCCTTCTTTGGTACCATCACCAGGTTTGCTAGCCAGTCCGGATGTTTTATTTCTCTAATGAATCCGGCTTCAAGTAACTTGGCTAGCTCCTCTCCCATGGCTTGTCGCTTACGTTCAGAGAAACGCCGAAGAGTCTGCTTGACCGGCTTGAACCCCTTTAGAATGTTAAGGCTATGTTCGGCCAGCTTGCGTGGGATTCCTGGCATGTCTGAAGGATGCCAGGCGAAGATGTCCCAATTCTCGTGCAAGAACTCCCGTAGTGCGGTGTCTACTATGGGGTTTAACTGTGCCCCGATGGATGTTGTTTTTGTAGGGTCCGTTGGGTGGACTTGGAATTTGACTATTTCGTCCGCTGGTTTAAAAGAGGTGGACTTGGGTCTTTTGTCGAGTATCACGTCGTCCCTGTCCACTGTGGAGCGCAGCGCGGTTAGTTCTTCGGCCGCAAGGGCTTCGGATAATGCCTCGAGGGCTAGTGCGGCGGTTTTATTTTTGGCGCGGAGTGCTATGTCCAGATCACTAGCTAGAGTGATGATTCCATTGGGCCCGGGCATTTTGAGCTTCATGTACCCGTAATGGGGTATAGCTTGGAAGATCGTGAATGCTTCCCGCCCTAGAAGGGCGTGGTATCCGCTACTAAACGAGGCTACTTGGAATGTGATTTCTTCGGACCTATAATTCTCCGGCGTGCTGAATACCACATCTAGTGTGATTTTTCATGCACATCGTGCCTCCCGACTAGGGATGATTCCTCTGAAGGTCGTGCTGCTTTGCTCGATGCGGCTCTTGTCTAATTCCATTTTTCGAAGAGTCTCCTCATAGATGAGGTTTAATCCGCTGCCGCCATCCATGAGCACTTTAGTAAGCCGGAAGCCGTCCACAATTGGACTAAGGACCAAGGCGGCTGGTGCTCGGGCTGTCCGGAATTTAGGTTCGTCACTGGCATTGAAGGGTATAGCCGTGTCGCTCCATGGATTTATTGCTGCCACATGGCAGACTTCGGCAAGGCTGCGGAGTGCTCGCTTACGCCTATTATTTGAGGCGAAGGTCTCAAAGATTGTCCATACTGTATTGTTATTTTCCATGGGATGGTGCTCTGTTGCATTGTTGATGAGGATATCCTCGCCGCTCTTGGCCACCTGCCGGAGTACCCAACATGCTCTAAGGCTATGTGTTGGCATGGTATCCACTGTACTGTGAATTTTGCATGGCCCATTGAGCCATGCCTCCAATACGGTTCCACGCCCTGTAGTGGGCTTTTGTTTCTTTGTAATTGGATCGGGTGACTTACGAGAGTACACCCTTTTAGTTCGGACGGGGGGTTTATTAAAAGCCGGAGGATCCCAGAATTTTGTTTGGGTTTTCCAGGCGCTTTCCATCGCACAGTACTTCTGTACTATGGCCGCCAAGTCAGCGAAGTGTGCTATGTCACGGCGACTTATGGCGTTGTGCATTCCCTTGTCCGTGCAATTTTTGCAAAAGAATGAAATTGCGTCTTCCTCGCGACAGTCCTTAACCTTGCTCATTACAAGGAGGAATCTGGCCCAATAGTGATGTACTGTCTCTTGGGGCTCTTGTCTAATGTGGGAAAGATCACTTGTATCTGGGTGGGTGGGTAGATTTAGGTCCGAACCCTGACCCGATCTGAGACCGAGGGGCGGAGGAGTTTCCGAGCTTGGCAGTTCAGGCTCCGGGATGTTGCCCAATAGGTCTGGCCCGCTGTCTGATTCTAAGTTCAAAACATGGGCCATGTCCTCCCGTAGACGGGTATCCGGCTCGGAGAGCTCGGGAATCCGGACATAGTTTGTCCTCAAGTTAGAGGAAGAATCGCTGCGTTGCTCCTCCACCACAGCTATCTGATGGGTGACTGGCGGAGAGTTAATCTCCCTTTGGTCGGGTTTAAGCCCGATCCGATCATAGTCCGTAGCGACTCCCAAGGCGGCGATGCGATCCAAGAGCTCGTTCAAGGAAGAGAGCTCCATTGGATCCATCTGCTCGGCGAATCCCGAGCCGGCGTGGAGGCTGTTTTTGATGACCCGAGAAGTCATCGTCGGCGCAACGGCCGAACGGGCAGTCATGACGAAGCCGCCTAGTCGGAGAGTTTGGCCTATAGCCAGGGCTCCCCAGAGGTGATGCTGTCCTTGACAACAAGGCAAGCCATCAAGCCTTATCATGACGGCACAGTGGAACTCTCAATGAAAGCACCAATGTCGGTGTCAAAACCGGCAGATCTCAGGTAGGGGGTCCCGAACTGTGCGTCTAAGGCGGATGGTAACAGGAGGCGGGGGACACGATGTTTACCCAGGTTCGGGCCCTCTCGATGGAGGTAATACCCTACTTCCTGCTTGATTGATCTTGATGATATGAGTATTACAAGAGTTGATCTACCACGAGATCGTAGAGGCTAAACCCTAGAAGCTAGCCTATGATTATGATTGTAGTTGTCCTACGGACTAAACCCTCCGGTTTTATAGACACCGGAGGGGGCTAGGGTTACACAGAGTCGGTTACAAGGGAGGAGATCTACATATCCGAATTGCCAAGCTTTCCTTCCACGCAAAGGAGAGTCCCACCCGGACACGGGACGAAGTCTTCAATCTTGTATCTTCATAGTCCATAGTCCGGCTGTCCGATGACCCCCTAGTCCAGAACTCCCTCACCAAGTCATTCCAGATGAGTCCACCATATCTACCTATATGCGGTATTACCCTGCCTTCCTAAGTAAATTTGCATGTGCCACCTCTAAAAACTTCAAATAAATATCCTTTTTGTGTGCCTGGGTTGTTCATAGAGCGACAGGAGGTAGTCAGTATCTTCCATGCTAAGCGGGTTATTCTCATGATGAGTGTTTATTCACTCGTCCTTCCACGAGAGGGGCGGTAATAGGGATTCCCAGTCCCGAACTCAAATTGCAATTAATTAAACAAAACTCCCACAGGACTGTTGTTTGTATGGACAGTAACCGTTGTTTCGGACAAGCCGTGGAGTGTGATTGTTGGTGGAGGGGGAGTAAACCTTTACTTTTATCGCCTGGGAACCGCCACTAATGTGTTTAGCATGGAAGATACCAATAACTAATGGTCGCGAAGTAAACAAGAAGGGTGCGTTTCTCAGAATTTCATTTACTTCTGTTTTAAAAAACTTGAGCTCTGACACCGCTGCAAATCATTGCTTCCCTCTACGAAGGGACTATCTATTTACTTTTATGTTGTGGCATCACCTTCTCAAATAAGTGCCAGAACCTGAGAGCACTATTGTCATCCTCATGCATTCTGTGTACCTAATGTTGGGTGCATCATGACTGCATCTTTTCTACCATGAATTACAATGTTTAGTCGCTGCTTGAACTTTGGAGGTGCTCTGCATTTATGTTTTGCGGTCTCAGAAAGGGCTAGCGAGATACCACTATTGTCATATTGTAGCATGGCTGTTTTGACAATGTGTTGATATTTGAGATATCTTATTATTGCTCTCTAGTTGTTTATGTTATTGATATGAGTTAATATAATTTCTAAGAGTTATTGTTGACATGGTTAGTCATGATCTTTGCTCAAAACATGGGTGCTACTTAAGCTTATTTATGTAAACAAGAGCAAAAGAGTTCGTAAAAGTTTTTCTTTTTCACTTTCAGTTTATCAACTGAATTGCTTGAGAACAAGCAAAGGTTTAAGCTTGGGGGAGTTGATATGTCTCCGTCGTATCTACTTTTCCTAACGCTTTTCCTCTTGTTTTGGACTCTAATTTGCATGTTTGAATAAAACTAACCCGGACTGACGCTGTTTTCAGCAGAACTACCATGCTGTAGTTTTTGTACAGAAATAAAAGTTCTCGGATTGGAACGAAACTTTGCGAGGATTTCTTATTCAATAAAAGAGAATTTCTGGAGCCAAGAACCATCGGAGGGGGGCACCTGGGTGGGCACAACCCACCAGGGCGCCCCCCCCCCTCTAGGCGCGCCCAGGTGGGTAGTCCCCACCTGGTGGCCCCGCAGACCCTGAAACCGACGCTATAAAATCACATATTTCCAGAAAAAATAGAGGAGGAAGAATTATTGCATTTCGTGAGACGGAGCCGCCGCCACCTCCTGTTCTTCATTGGGAGGCCAGATCTGGAGTCCGTTTGGGGCTCCAGAGAGGGGGATCTTTGATCTTCGTCATCACCAACCCTTCTCCATCGCCAATTCCATGATGCTCCCCACCGGGAGTGAGTAATTCCTTCGTAGGCTCGCCGATCGGTCAGGAGTTGGATGAGATTCATCATGTAATCGAGTTAGTGTTGTTAGGGCTTGATCCCTAGTATCCATTATGTTCTGAGATTGATGTTGCTATGACTTTGCCATGCTTAATGCTTGTCACTTTGGTCCCGGGTGCCATGATTTCGGATCTGAACTGTTTATGTTATCACCATTATATCTATGTTCTAGATCCGATCTTGCAAGTTATAGTCACCTACTACGTGTTATGATCCGGCAACCCCGGAGTGACAATAGTGGGGACACTTGTCGGTGATGACCATAGTTTGAGGAGTTCATGTATTCACCGTGTGTTAATGCTTTGTTCCGGTTCTCTATTAAAAGGAGGCCTTAATATCCCTTAGTTTCCAATAGGACCCCGCTCCCACGGGAGGGTAGGACAAAAGATGTCATGCAAGTTCTTTCCATAAGCATGTATGACTATTTACGAAATACATGCCTACATTATATTTATGAACTGGAGCTAGTGCCGTACCGCCCTAGGTTGTAACTGTCACATGATGAATATCATCCAACAAATCGTCGATCCAATGCCTACGATTTTCCTACATATTGATCTTGCTAAGTTACTACTGCTGCTGTTACTATTGTCACTGCTATAAAACTATTACTATCACTATTACCGTTACTGTCGCTGCTACCACTACTATCAAAGCTATCATATTACTATGCTACTGGTCACTTTGCTGCAGATAATTAATCTTCAGGTGTGATTGAATTGACAACTAAGTTGCTAATACTTGCAAATATTCTTTGGCTCCCCTTGTGTCGAATCTATAAATTTGGGTTGAATACTCTACCCTCAAAAACTGTTGCGATCCCCTATACTTGTGGGTTATCATGTCTCGGGATGTTGTGTATGAAGAAAATAGACCTTGGGATTGGAACTCCTCGAGGTTAGTGGAAGATGATGATCGAGGTCCCTTTGTAGTGTACTATCTAGAGCAACAAGGTCGGGTGGAAATAGAAAGCACAGCAGAAAGTGCTGCCAAGGACCGGGATTCCGCTGCCATAGTAGAGATGCGGGAAGAAATGCTGCCATGGTAGAGAACACACCCAGCAAAACACCTGCCATGGCACAAAAATTGACTTTCAAGGCATCGAATTCCGCTGCCATGGCAGAACCTCGGCAAGGCGGCAGAACCCGACACGCAAATGATGGGGCGATTATCCCGTGTGACCTAGAGGACTCTCTGGCGACACCTGGTCCAAGTTCTACAGCACTTGACACACCATATAGTGAGCGATCGCAGGGACCACAAGAGAAGCGCCTGCTCAAAGAGATCTACGAAGAAACCATGGAGTTCAAGGAGGTCGAGGCTGGTTTGTGTCTGTTCGGGTTGGAGGAACCCATGAACCACACTGAGGCAATAAGAGATTCATGTTGGCAGAAGGCAATGAAAGAAGAGCTGACATCGATTGAGGAGAACAGAACTTGGGAACTAGTAGACTTGCCAAGTGGACACCGGCAGATTGGACTAAAGTGGGTGTACAAGATCAAAAGGGACCCAAGTGGGGAGATTGTCAAACACAAGGCGAGGATAGTTGCAAAAGAGTATGTGCAGCGGTAGGGCATTGATTTCGATGAAGTTTTTGCCCCTGTTGCCTGCCTTGAGTCTGTTCGATTGCTCATTGCACTTGTAGTCCAATTCAGTTGGAAGATTCACCAAATGATGTTAAATCTGCATTCCTCAACGGGGATTTGAGGGAGGAGGTGTATGTCAGTCAACCCCCAGGCCACGAGATAGAAGGAAAGAGCAGCAAGGTCTATAGGCTGACAAAACCATTATATGGTCTTCGACAAGCTCCTGGGGCTTGGAACTCCAAGTTGGACTCAACCCTGCTAGAATTGGGGTTTGAGAAGTGCCCTTCTGAATCTGGTCTTTACAGGAAAAAGTAAAGGGATTCGGTTCTGATCGTTGGAGTATATGTGGACGATTTGGTTATAACCGGTGGCAGCAGCCAAGCTATTGTGGACTTTAAAAATCAAATGAAGTCGAAATTTAGCATGTCTGATCTGGAGTTGTTGTCTTAATATCTCGGCATTGAGGTGAAACAAGGAGAGGAAGGGATCACCCTCTGCCAATCTTGTTATGATGCCCGTATACTTGACATAATGGGGATGTCAAACTGCAAACCAACACAGACTCCAATGGAATCTAGGCTGAAACTAAGCAAAGAAAGTAAGACCGAGGAAGTTGATCCAACTGAGTAACGAAGCGTGGTTGGAGGCTTGAGGTACCTGCTGCACACAAGGTCTGATCTTAACTTCTCTATCGGCTATGTCAGCAGGTTTATGGAGAGACCTACCAGGGAACATATGACAGTAGTGAAACACATTCTTAGGTATGTGAAAGGGACTGTTAATCTTGGCTAGAGCTATAAATGGGTCACAAGCAAGAGAGTTGTTAGGATACTATGACAGTGATCATTGATAATCCCCAAGTGCAGGGAATCATCGTAGCAATTTCCAAAGGTGGAAGTGATAAGTATGGAGTGTCGAACCCACAAGGAGCTAAAGGTAAGATCAATATTCTCTCAAGCCCTATATGCCACTGATACGACTCTACGTACACCGAACGTTTGCTTCCAACTAGAAACGAGAAATAAAACTATGTTATGGGTATGAAGAGGATAACTTTGCATGATATCCGAGAGCTAAAATATAAAAGTAGGTGTTGTTATCATAAACTTAGAATATATTACTAAATATTATAAATAGCGAGTGTGGAATAATGGTGGATCGTTGTGTGGAATTGTCCTAGGCAATTGTTAACAAGACCGGTAATCACTATTGCAGTTTCACATGAGGGAGAGGCATAAGCTAACATACTTTCTCTACTTGGATCATATGCACTTATGATTGAAACTCTAGCAAGCATCCGCAACTACTAAAGATCATTAAGGTAAAACCCAACCATAGCATTAAAGCATCAAGTCCTCTTTATTCACATACGCAACAATCCCTCTTACTCGGGTTTGTGTTTCAGTCACTCACCAACCCACTATAAGCGAATCATGAACGTATTGCAACACCCTACAGCAGGAATCCCTCACGCTTGCGCGACATGGAGGGCACCATAGGACAGCACCAAAATAAAACATACAACTAATACCAATCTAGATCATCAATCAACCCGAAGACAAAAGATATCTACTCAAAACATCATAGGATGGCAACACATCATTGGATCATAATATGTGTCATAAAGCACCATGTTCAAGTAGGGATTACAGCGGGGTGCGGGAGAGTGGACCGCGTAAAAGAGATGAGGATGGTGATGTTGATGAAGACGATCACCGCGGCGATGATTCCCCTCCCGGTGGCACTCCGGTGCCACCAAGAGAGAGGAGGAGAGGTTCTCCCCCTTGTGCTTCCTCCTCCATGGCCTCCACCCTCTGGTCCTTGGCCTTCATGATGATGATGGCCCCTCCGGGATACTCCTCCATGGCCACCGATGATGATGGCCCCCTCCGGCAGGGTGCCGGAGAGGGCCTAGATTGATTTCTCATGGCTACAGAGGCTTGCGGCGGCGGAACTTCCGATTTAGGTTTCTTTCTGGAAGTTTGGGTATATATAGAGGAGTTTTGTGTTGATTTCACGTCAGGGGGGTCTCCGGGCTGTCCACGAGGTAGGGGGGCGCGCTCCAGGGGGGTGGGCGCGCGCCCCACCCTCGTGGGCAGCCCGGGACTCTTCTGGCATGCTTCTGGTACTCCGTGGGCTTCTTCTGGTCCAAAAATGATCTCCGTCAAGTGGCACGTCAATTGGACTCCGTTTGGTTTTCCTTTTCTGCGATACTCTAAAACAAGGAGAAAACAGAAACTGGCACTGGGCTCTAGGTTAATAGGTTAGTCCCAAAAATCATATAAAAGTGTATAATAAAGCCCATTAAACATCCAAGATAGATAATATAACAGCATGAATACTTCATAAATTATAGATACGTTGAAGACGTATCAGCATCACCAAGCTTAATTCCTGCTCGTCCTCGAGTAGGTAAATGATAAAAGAAATAATTTATGAAGTGTGAACGCTAGCAGGTGCTTAAGTTTGATCAATGATAATTCCAATCACCTTTTCTAGCATCATTATATGTCATAACAGTAGCTCATCTCATAAAAATTTTCATGATCAAGTAACAAGCAATTCACATGTTAAAGTACAGATCGTAAACTTTCTTGAAAACTAACAAACAATATTCTCAGTCATCAAACAATTGCAATTCATCTTATTTTCAGGAAGAGTCTATGTCACAGCTTTGATTTAGCAAACTCCACATACTCAACTATCATTTAATCTTTCACAATTGCTAACACTCACGCGATATTAATGGGTTCAAAGTTTTAATCAGACACAGAGAAAGATAGGGGCTTATAAATTCGCCTCCCAACCTTTTACCTCAAGGGTAATGTCAACAATAATAGTTCATGATGCCTTACATCCAATTGGATATATATATATATATATATATATATATATATATCAGAATATTTCCAACACCAGGTGCTTGCCAAAGGATAAAATGTAAAAAGGAAAGGTTAAAATCACCATGACTCTTGCATAAGGGTAGGAGATAAAAGTAAAAGATAGGCCCTTCGCAGAGGGAAGCAGAGGTTGCCATGTTCTTTCAGGGTTGGATGCACAAAATCTTAATGCGAAAGAACGTCACTTTATATTGCCACTTGTGATATGGACCTTTATTATGCAGTCTGTCGCTTTTATTTCTTCCACATCACAAGATCGTATAAAGCTTATTTCCTCCACACCAATCAATCATACATATTTAGAGAGCAGTTTTTATTGCTTGCACCGATGACAACTTACTTGAAGGATCTTACTCAATCCATAGGTAGATATGGTGGACTCTCATGGCAAAACTTGGTTTAAGGATATTTGGAAGCACAAGTAGTATCTCTACTTAGTGCAAAGAATTTGGCTAGCATGAGGGGGAAAGGCAAGCTCAACATGTTGGGCGATCCATGACAATATACTTTATTTTAGATATAAGAAAACATAACCCATTACGTTGTCTTCCTTGTCCAACATCGACCTTTTAGCATGTCATATTTTAATGAGTGCTCACAATTACAAAAGATGTCCAAGATAGTATATTTATATGTGAAATCCCTCTTCCTTCAATATTCTTTCATGAATTGTTCAAGTGACCAATTCTACGTTTGCTAACTTTCAATAAGTTTACTACATATACTTATTATGTGTGAAGTCATTACTCCCCATGTTATAAGCATATGAAACATATATAGATTCAGATTTATGACATTCAATTTATTCAACCATTTACTCATAGGATATACGTGAAGCACATGAGTAAATGACAAACTACTCCAAAAGATACGAGTGAAGAACACTGAGTAGTCAAATAATTAACTAGCCATGGGAGGATTCTTTTTCATTCAATATTTCAGAACCAAAGATTTCATTCAAACAGCAAGTAAAATTGAAAATACGCTCCAAGCAAAACACATATCATGTGACGAATAAAAATATAGCTCCAAGTAAGGTATACCGATAGTTTTGAAGACGAAAGAGGGGATGCCTCCCGGGGCATCCCCAAGCTTAGGCGCTTGAGTCTTCCTTGAATATTACCTTGGGGTGCCTTGGGCATCCCCAAGCTTAGGGTCTTTCCACTCCTTATTCTCCTCATATCGATATCTCACCCAAAGCTTGAAAACTTCAATCACACAAAACTTAACCAAACTGAGATAGGTTCGTATGATAAAGAGTAAACCATTCACTTTGATACTGTTAAGGACAATTTTCATAATTGTTCTCACACAATGTCTACTGTACCATATCATTTCTACAATTTATATTGATAAATATAAGTCATAGAAACTAGAAAACAAGCAAACTATGCAATGAAAACAGAATCTGTCAGAAACAGAACAGTCTGTAATGATCTGAACATAAACCATACTTCTGCTACTCCAAAAATTATGAAATAAATTTTTGGACGTGAGGAATTTGTCTATTAATCTTCTGCAAAAAGAATAAACTCAAAATCACTCTTCTGTAAAAAATGACATCTATTCTTGTCAGCACAAAGTTTCTGTTTTTTACAGCAAGATCACATTAACTTTCACCCAAGTCTTCCCAAAGGTCTTACTTGGCACTTTATTGAAAGAAAAGCTATAAAACATGATTACTAAAGTATATTAATCATGTAGACACACAAAAACAGTAAGGGTAAATATTGGGTTGTCTCCCAACAAGCGCTTTTCTTTAATGCCTTTTAGCTAGGCATGATGATTTCAATGATGCTCACATAAAAGATAGGAATTGAAGCACAAGGAGAGAATCTTGAAGAATATGAATAGCACATTTAAATATAACCCACTTCCTATGCCTAGGGATTTTGTGAGCACACAATTTATAAGAACAACAATCAACTAGCATAGGAAGGCAAAACAAGTATAACTTCAAAACTTTAAGCACATAGAGAGGAAACTTGATATTATTGCAACTCCTACAAGCATGTATTCCTACCTCATAATAATTTTCAGTAGCATCATGGATGGCAACTTTTTTCTCATACTCAATTGGAACCTCTTCCGAAATAGTGGAATCATTACTAGCTAAAGTTGACACTCTTCCAAATCCACTTTCATAAATATCACACTAAGATTCAACACCCTCCAAAATAGTGGGATCACTAATTCCTAAAGTTGACACTCTTCCAAACCACTTTAAATGATAGTATTATTCATACTCCAAAAGATATAAGTGAAGTTCATGGAGCATTCTACAATTAATATAGACTAACCAATATCCAAGTTCAAAATGTATAAGTGAAGCACATGAAGCATTCTATAAAACCATACTCAAAAGATTTAAGTGAAGCACAAAGAGCAATTCTATAAGATCATACTTAAAAGATTTAAGTGAAGCACATGAGGTATTCTATAAATTGATGAAGGGACATCTCATACTAGCATGGTTCTTAAAGGAAAAACAAAAACACAAAGGACACAAATCATGTGAACAAAACAAAAACCGAGGTATACCGATATTTGTTGAAGAAGAAAGATGGGATGCCAACCGGGGCATCCCCAAGCTTATATGCTTGAGTATCCTTTGAAATATTTACTTGGGGTGCCTTGGGCATCCCCAAGCTTGAACTCTTGCCTCTCTTTATTCTTCTCATATTGATAGCTCCTCGACTTCGGGCACTTTATCCACACAAAACTTTAACAAAAACTTGTGAGATCCGTTAGTGTAATAAAGCAAATCACTACCTTTAGGTACTGTAATGAACTCATTATTTATTTATATTGGTGTTGAACCTACTGTATTCCAACTTCTCTATGGTTCATACCCCCCGATACTAGCCATAGATTCATCGAAATAAGCAAACAACACACGCAAAACAGAATCTGTTAAAAACAGAACAGTCTGTAGTAATCTGGAAGTTTGGTAAACTTCTGTAACTCCTAAAAATAATAACTAAATTTGACAATTTGAAAAATTTGTACAGAAGTAATTTGCAAAAAGTTTCAGACCCATTTGACTCCCCAGTAAAAAAATTAAATTCATGCACTACAGCCAAAGTTTCTGTTTTTGTTCTGCACATAGTAAACAAGCAATCTAATCATCCTACAACCTAAGCTTGGCACATTATTTTTATAATACAATGGATATATACAAGGGGATAATTATTTACAGAGAAACTTCCATGAAAAATTCTACATTGTTTCCGTGAGCATGAACACAAGTGCTCAAGGTCGACCCTCACTTCTTCAATGCATAACTTTCCAATCACTTCTCTTTTTGAAAAAACTTTTTAGGCATGAGAGGCAAGTAATACTTTTTTTTTGTATTTTCATTCTTTTAAATTTTTTTGTATGTTTCACCCACAACTAAACAGAAACAAAAACGAAAAACAAAATCTACTTAGTGAAGAAAGCAAACAAGCACACACGAGAATATCAACCCCACGCTATTGCTCCCCAGCAACGGCGCCAGAAAAGAGCTTGATAATCCCCAAGTGCAGGGAATCATCGTAGCAATTTCCAAAGGTGGAAGTGATAAGTATGGAGTGTCGAACCCACAAGGAGCTAAAGGTAAGATCAATATTCTCTCAAGCCCTATCTGCCACTGATACGACTCTACGTACACCGAACGTTTGCTTCCAACTAGAAACGAGAAATAAAACTACGTTGTGGGTATGAAGAGGATAACTTTGCATGATACCGGAGAGCTAAAATATAAAAGTAGGTGATGTTATCATAAACTTAGAATATATTACTAAATATTATAAATAGCGAGTGTGAAATAATGGTGGATCGGTGTGCGGAATTATCCTAGGCAATTGTTAACAAGACCGGTAATCACTATTGCAGTTTCACACGAGGGGAGAGGCATAAGCTAACATACTTTCTCTACTTGGATCATATGCACTTATGATTGGAACTCTAGCAAGCATCCGCAACTACTAAAGATCATTAAGGTAAAACCCAACCATAGCATTAAAGCATCAAGTCCTCTTTATTCCCATACGCAACAATCCCTCTTACTCGGGTTTGTGTTTCAGTCACTCACCAACCCACTATAAGAGAATCATGAACGTATTGCAACACCCTACAGCGGGAATCCCTCACGCTTGCGCGACACGGAGGGCACCATAGGACAGCACCAAAATAAAACATACAACTCATACCAATCTAGATCATCAATCAACCCAAAGACAAAAGATATCTATTCAAAACATCATAGGATGGCAACACATCATTGGATCATAATATGTGGCATAAAGCACCATGTTCAAGTAGGGATTACAGTGGGGTGCGGGAGAGTGGACCGCGTAAAAGAGATGAGGATGGTGATGATGATGGTGATGTTGATGAAGACGATCACCGCGGCGATGATTCCCCTCCCGATGGCACTCCGGTGCCACCAAGAGAGAGGAGGAGAGGTTCTCCCCCTTGTGCTTCCTCCTCCATGGCCTCCACCCTCTGGTCCTTGGCCTTCATGATGATGATGGCCCCTCCGGGATACTCCTCCATGGCCACCGGTGATGATGGCCCCCTTCGGCAGGGTGTCGGAGAGGGCCTAGATTGATTTCTCGTGGCTACAGAGGCTTGCGGCGGCGGAACTTCCGATCTAGGTTTCTTTGTGGAAGTTTGGGTATATGTAGAGGAGTTTTGCGTTGATTTCACGTCAGGGGGGTCTCCGGGCTGTCCACGAGGTAGGGGGGCGCGCCCCAGGGGGGTGGGCGAGCCCCCCACCCTCGTGGGCAGCCCGGGACTCTTTTGGCCTGCTTCTGGTACTCCGTGGGCTTCTTCTGGTCCAAAATGATCTCCGTCAAGTGGCACGTCAATTGGACTCCGTTTAGTTTTCCTTTTCTGCGATACTCTAAAACAAGGAGAAAACATAAACTGGCACTGGGCTCTAGGTTAATAGGTTAGTCCCAAAAATCATATAAAAGTGTATAATAAAGCCCATTAAACATCCAAGATAGATAATATAATAGCATGAATACTTCGTAAATTATAGATACGTTGAAGACGTATCAATCATGCAGGCGATGTTGATGATCGCAAAAGTACCACTAGAGTGTTGTACTAATTTGGTCACTGCCCTGTGTCCTGGCCCTCACAAAAGCAGAAAATTGTGGCACAGTCTTCATGCGAAACAGAGTATGTGGCTACTGCCGCAGTAGCCTGTCAAGGGGTATGGTTGCCAAGGCTGATTGAGGAATTGTTGGGATGTGATGGTGACAAGTTCACAATCTGTATAGATAACCGGTCAGCAATTCAGTTATGCAAGAATCATGTGCTTCATGAGAGGAGCAAACACATTGATGTGTGTTATCATTTTGTCAGAAATTACGTTGAAGAGGGCAACATAGAAGTGGAGCATGTCAGAACTGATGAGCAGCATGCAGACATCCTGACGAGGCCATTGGCTAGGCTTCGTTTTGAGTCACTGAAAGGGAAGATCGGCATGCAGGAGGTGGGCTCAGGTCATCAACCTTAAGGAGGTGAAGTGGTGTGTTAATCTTACTGAACCTGAACCAGCCACGCTAGTGTTTTGTTTCCTGAACTTTCTGAATATAATGCCAGAGACACGTTGTGTTCGTGTTGCGGCTGAGTAGGGCTAGTATTTACTTTTCCTGTGAATTGTGTAATCGTTGGCCATGATCTCGTCTGTGGGATGGCATGGGTAAAATGGATCGAGGCCGGCTTGTTAGGATCAGAAGGATTAAAAGGAAGAAACAGAAAAGACGCAAACTTTACGCGTCGCAAAATCTTTGTCTTTGTGTTCATGTTCGCTCACTGAAACTCCACCGTGTGTGTGTGTCCACCGCGCGTGTGTGTTCCTGTGTTTGATCTAACAGGACCATATTTTCATCAAAAAGAAAAGAGAGTGTTGTAATTACAAGAAGGGACTTACAGAACTCCGGAAGCCCCTACGCAAGTAAATTACACCGGTGGTGCTTGAACTTGGCGCAAACGATCACTTTAGTGTTAGAACTTACGTTAACTATGGTGACGTGCCACCGTATTTCCGGATACTCTGCCTACATCATGTGGGTACCACATGTCAGGGTTGAGGTTAGGGGGGATGGTGCATCCGAGGTTGTGCCGTATATTTGCAGCACCTAGAGCCATTTTATTGGGCTGCCCAAACAAAATCTATATCTATACCTAATATTAAAGGGGCTATTCCGTCTAAGTCCCACAAGCGTAGAATGACGGTTCCCAGAGGCGAAAAACAGGCGACGCGAGAGGGGTGGTTCCGGCGTGCCGTCACCGCCGGTCTCCCTCGCCTCCGGCGGCCTCTTGGCGTCGGGAGGTGGGGGAGACCGTCGTCGACCGCGCGGCCGTTGTAGATAGGGTTGTTAGGGTAGTTTCTCCAAGAATTGGTGCTCGAGCGGGGATGACGCCAATGAGGTGGAATAAACTCCTCCAGCCTACTCTCCGTCACGGTGGTGCTTCTCTGGCGACGCTGGGGGGCTTGGGGGCGGGGTATCACCGGGTCGGCGGTGTCGGTTGCGCGGTGGCAGTGTACAGGAGTCTGCAGCATATGGATCGGTGATTCCAGATCCGTTCGTTGTAGGCTATCTGTGGCTGTGGTGATGTGGTGCGCGTGGTGGCTGGTGATGCTGCTCCTCGTCGGCGAAGGTCGATGGCTGTGGTGGATCCAAGGTGAGGGGAGCACGGGAATGTCCCCGGCCGATGCACCGGAACCCGACACTGGTTCCCGTCCACTGGGACGGGACCTATATGCGGCTCACAAAGCCTTTGTGGCCATGGTGTTCCTGCCCTTGCTTCTTGGCCGGCAACTCTCCTTTGCTCTGGCGACGACAAAGATTACGGCGGTTCGTTGAAGGTTGAGGATGAACAAGGACCCAACGACTTTTATGTGATTTTGGTGTTTGTTTGGGTGCTCTTTGTGATATGGTGGGACAACTGTACTGGTTGTACCTATGATGTATGTTTGCGTCTTTGTACCCGTATTTGTACGAATCTTGCTTGTAGTTGAACGGAATACGAGTGCTTTTTCAATCAATCAAAAAAAATAAGGGGGCTATTGCTTCTTGTGGTACGTCATGGAAATTGCCCCTAAAGTTGCGAAATATTACCCACCAATGCCACATATAAGTGATAAAAAGCGTTTAACACAGTAGAGACCTCCTATATTGCGCTCTGCGCGCTGGGAGCAGATGCGGCTCGCCCGTTTGAGCCGGCCCATGTCCACGCGGCCAGTTTTTTTATTTCGTTTTTTATTCTTTCTTTTTCTTTTCCATTTTTTCCTTTTTTTCTACTTTAAATAATTCGAGACTTCAAAAAAATTCCGGAAATTAATCTTTAATAAAACATAAAATGTTTGTGTATTCAACAAATATTTGTGATTTTAGAAAAAAATGTTTGCTTACTTAAAAAATGTTCGAAATTTTCAAAACAAATGTTTGGGAAATCAAAAAAAGTTCGTGTGTTAAAAAATATTAATGAAATTGAACAAAGTTTTGTCAATTCCAAAAAAGTTCATGAAAGGAAAATTTTCCTAAAAATTCAAAAACTATTGGTGACTTAGAAAATTGTTTATTCATTCATAAAATGTTCACTGGTTTAAAAAATGACCATGTATTTCAAAAAATGTTTGTTAAATCAAAAACATGTCCGTTAAATCAGAAAAATGTTCATGAATTTCAAAAATTGTTCCACCAATTTCCAAAACAATGTTCGTCCATTCTAGAAATGTTTGCCGATTCAAGAACATTGTTTTAAAATTTGGCAATTTTTGAAAAAATGTTTGCAAATAGCATAATATGTTCTTGATTTTAGAAAGTGTTCAAAAATTTGTCAAAATGTTCACGATTTCAAATATGTTCACGAGTTTAAAAAAATGTTGATGATTTCATGAATTTGAGAGTGGTACTGTATCCCGGTGATGTAGCAAAATGTGATCGTGGCCATTGGAGATGGTGTTTTTTTTTCCATTGCACCGCACGGGCCCTTTTGTTAGTTGTAGAAAAAATAGGATAGGGCTGCTGTTGAAAATCATTTTTTGCTCTCAAATGCCAAAAGAACAGATACTACCCTATTTTAGGGTTGCTATTGGAGATGCTCTTAGTTGCCGAGCTTGCTTAGTACTCCCTCCGTCTGGAAATACTTGTCATCAAAATGAATAAAAGGGGATGTATCTAGATGTATATTAGTTCTAGATACATTCCTTTTTATCCATTTTGATGACAACTATTTTCGGACGGAGGGAGTACTGAGTGGCGTGCCTTTGGTAGGGCTCACTTGCCTTGCTAGTACTGCGTTCAGGCTTCTGGCCTCGAAGCTGCTATGTAGCTTCGCCCACTTGTACCCCTGGCGCCCGATCCTATTTGGTGCTCGTTGCCCCACTTATAGGCGTTGGCACAAACCAGCGTACACCCCGTCCCTCCTTGGGCTCGGCCCATTAACATTTTTTTAACTTTTTGGGTCGCAAACATTTTGTCACACGTGTAGTTTTGTGTTCAACATTTTGTCATGCGAGTTTTTTTGGGAAGAGAACCCAGCCGGTTTTATGAAGCTTCTGACGATTTTTCCCACCTTTCCTTTTAAGGTTTTCATGACGGTTTTATTTGGTTTTTTCTTTTCTTTTTCATTTTTTTAGATGCGTGAACTTTTTCTTTAATTCGTGAACTTTTTGAAAACATATTGTGAACATTTTTTCCTTAAATTCATGAACTTTTTCCATTTTTGTGTAACTTTTTCCCAAACCCGTGAGACAGGCGACCTTTTTCCAAATTTGTGAACTTTGTTTTCACATGCATGAACTTTTTTGAACTCGTTAATTTTTTCAAGGTCGTGAACTTTCTTTCAAATGCATGAACTTTTTCTGAATCCCGTGAACTTTTTTTTTAAGCATGAATTTTTCAAGTTCTTGAACTTTTTTTCAAATTCATTAACTTTTTTTAATCCCATATAAAAAAATGAACTCATGAACTTTTTGAGTTCATGAATATTTTTTTGAAACCGTGATTATTTTGAATTTTCACAAACATTTTTTTTGAATTCCTGATTTTAAAAAAACTTGAAAAGTCAACAGTAAATGGTCAATAGTGGACCGGTCAACCTTGACCAGCGAGCCAGGAAAACCGGAGCGTCCTAATTGAAATGATCGCATCCTTGTGTGGCCGGCCTGAAATAAACCCTATTTTCAGAAGTTAGTTTGAGGATTTGTTAGGGCAAATGTTAAAATGGAGAGTGCATGATTTGTGCAGCATATCACATCCCTCTTAATAATACATTTTCTCTCGCATCTAAAACTTTATAATTAATGAATTCAGTTTATGTTGGAAATGTCAATGCAAATTCTAATGCACGTCAACAGTCAGCTACATGCATGGTTATTTTCTTCATAGTGGAAAGGGTAGAGAAAATGGAATTGAGAAATGTTTTTATGGTGATAGCTCATAGTATATCGCAAGACCGAAAGATTGTGTCCCCCAAAAATTATGAAGCTCATTCCAATGTGATTTTGCAGTTTCAGTCATTTATCTTAAAGTGTCAGGGTTTGAACTTTGCAAACCACAAGAGACTAGATCATTGAACAAATCATCACATGCCAACAAAAGAACTATATTTGGTCCAAAGAAAACAAATACAAATCTACAAGTTTTCAAGATCTTGCATTTCATGCTAATGTCAAGAAAATGGTAGTATTATCTTCAGTTTACTGATCCTCTAAAAGGGCCTCTTCACAAGTTTAAGTATGCTACTGCTGCGCCTATGATGATCTGTATAACAGCTTCCAAAACGACACATGGTAACACAGGTAGATTGAATGGTTAGTGGAGAACTCGTTTATCTCAAACACAAACTGCATTCCCCGCTCGAGACTGCCAAAATCATCTCTACATGTTCAGATCAAGCCCAATGTTCATCCCGTTGTACGCAATCGGCGCGTACATCCACATTTCATCAGAGCTGAGGACCTGGAAATTTAAGAGAGAGAAATTCGTCAGCCGCAATGTCCGCCATGGAACAATTTGTCTGATGTCGAACCGAACTAAATTGAGCAACTGCTCACCTTGATCTGAAGTTGCAGGAATTTGACATACTGGACTGCCTCTTCAAGCATGGTGCTCATATCTACCTGCAAGATCAATACAAAAACATTGTTGATTTAGCCATTGGATCTTAGCATTTTTATTCATGTAGGCTATCAGTAGCATGAATGTTCAGAAGCATACTTTGGTTCCATTGGGCACAAGGGTCTGCAGTGTCTTCAGCCTCTCGTTGATCCTTTCCCTCCTTTTCTGCTCAAGCAAAGAACAGAGAATTAGTACTTCACATTCAGTTGCAAAAGATAATTAGTACTTCAGATGCGAAAGAGATGATTATTTGCAGTACCCTTGCATAGAGGCTCTGGGGATCGGTTGCTGCCCCGCGTCCAGCCCGGGCCTTGCCTTTTGGAGTAACACCAGCATCTGCAGACTCTTGAGAAGCATTCGAGTCATTGTCAGAGGTGCAGCAGCTCGCTTCGGTTTGCTTGGCGTTCTTTGCTCGCTTCGGTGCAGCCTTCCTTGCGCATTTCCGACCCTGCAATTAATCAATTACAGTCAGTATCCACACTAACAGCATGAACATATCTTTCTAAAAGACATAGCCGGTGAACAGAATGATCAGTCATCCTCAGGACTTACTCTCGCTTGGCCATCGATTTCTTCTTCCACCGAGTGCTTCCTCTTGTTAGTAGCACTGACCGAGTCGAGACCCTCGCAGCTTGACTCGCCGTTCCGGTACAAATCATGGGAAATGCTAGGGATCATATTCAGAAACTCGGTTGCGCCTTGCTCCTGGACCAAGTTCAGGTCCTGTGGTGCGAGGGACGTGATGCCCAGGGCCTCACTTGAATCACCCAAATAGTAGCCCATGCATTCGGATGGAACAGCAAAGCTGCTAGCATTGCTGTCACTACATGCACTTGTATTAAGATCAGCGTCATAGTAGGATGGATGGGAAGCCTGATACCAAGGCAGATCCTGCTGGGCTTCATCACCATGGGAAGGGAAGGTGCCAAGCAGCTGCGCCATGATATCGGACTCCTCGCCCTGTGGCGGGAAGTCAAACATGGTCCAGCCAGCCTCCGAAATCAGTCCTCCAGCCTCCATTGAGATGTGAATTTGGGACTTGGGAGCCTTGGAGGCAAAGGGTGACCTGGGGAGTGTGGTTGGACGCACTTGCTGTTGAGAGGGGTGAAGACAAATGCACAGCAGTTCAGGTGCTTTTATACTGTTCAGAATTCTGAGAGGTTGCAGGGAACAACATCTGCAGAATAAAGAAAATGTGAGCATGAGTAAACAAAGGACAGTCAATGGGTGGCATGAAGTGTGTGGTGATAGGCTGGCGATTAGCAACAGCCATGGTAATGTTGTGGTGATGTGGAGAGCTGAAGACGACAACTTTAGAGAATTTCAACTGCTGGTTGGTGAGCAAGACAGTGACTTGTCCAAGATTACAGTTATGCGGCCTGTCTCCGAAGAAACCGCACAATGATTAGAGACATTTTACTAATCATTGGTCCATGATTCATCGAGGACAGGCAAAGGAAGTCTATGAGCTCTGAACCGGAATAGCAAGAGTTTACCTTGGAATAGAATAGAATAAGATCAAGACAACTATGTGCTCATGCTTTCTTTCTTGCAAAAATATGTGTACTGGTGTTGGTTAGAGATGGAATAAACAAAAGTAGGATATGCAAAGACATGCCTGCACGAACATGGTGAAAGGAATCTGAACATTCTTAAGAACTCAAAAGAGGATATATGAAAGCACATCTCTATGGATATCAAGGTCTTGATCTGCAAATAATTCTCACACCCTGTGCCCGCAGCAGCAGCAGCATTGATGTTCAACACTTACAAGATTTTGGAGGTTGGTATCCTGAAAGATTTACCACATTGACATTTTACACACGATAAACATCAATCTAGTTAAATTCTCTATCCTAAACTTACAAAGAAAAATAAGTTTCTGCCAACAGCACCAAACCAAAGAAATGCAGTGAAATACGGACCAGCAAAATGTACTGAAAAATGAACAGATCTGTATCATTCATTGTCATCAGTTGGTTTGTTCATTCTAACGTATCCGAAGGTCAACATGGTAACACTACAGCAACATTCCCAAAAAGCTGTGCAGAAACCTCAGTTAGATCTTAAATTCAGATTATGGCACGTTTTAACAATCAATGAGCATGTGCATCACCAGAATGGTTGCCACAATGTAGGTCTCCCTTTAAGGTGTCAAGTTTGCGCGACATCCGACATGGAGATCTGATCCTGCTATCCTCATGGGTAGGAAGTGATCTGCGTATATATCTAGTAATCAATAGCTGCACATGACTCAGATCCACCGCAATGCACAAATCAGCTGTACTTCTGTCATGTTCTGAAAAAAGATTGCCTGCCCCACTTTGGTAAACAAGAACAGCTAAGATGCTGGCAAGGAGAATGATTCAAAGGAAACAATACGAGGTTAGTTTATGGCCCATGATCCCTACCCTTTAGCTGTATCAAAGAAGCAAGGATGCCTCCGATGTTACGCGGCAAAATTGCATGCATATGCAATTATGCATTACAGAAGACCTAAACAGGCAAGCAGATATCATTAACAGAGTAGAATGAATAGCCTGACATGAGATCATTACTAAATATGCGGTTACATTTATTTTCTGCTTCCTAGAAGGTCAACTAATAGCATGGGAAAGCCAAATTGCTTGTGAGATTACTCCCTTTCGAATATCCTAAAAGACATTCTCTTGTTAGTGTTTCTTAGCTTTTAAATTATGCGCACAAACTGGCACGAATAAACTATGTTAGGAATAGTCTTCCCCTGCTACGATTTCTGTGAAGAACAATAGTTTTTTAAGAGCTTGAAAAGATAGCTAAACTTACAGATCTAAGAATATCTCTACATATTCCTTTTTCACTTCCTCAAAGTCATATCGTAATTTTAAGTTTCTGACATTATTATAAAATGGGAGGGTGTGTTTTATAAACAAATATTGTTTCTATAAATAGGAGTCGAATATTTTACAAAATATGTCAGTTAGTTTGTCTACCTGCTCATAATAAATATCTGAATAATGAATTATGGGGACAAATATTGTTTGTATAAATAGGAGTCAAATATTTTACAAAACATGTGAGTTAGTTTGTCTAATTGCTCATAGTAAATATCCGAGTAATGATTGTGGGGAGGCAGGAGCAATTTACCATGTCAACATTAAGTGATCACAATCGACAGGATTCTAAATCACTGAATATATTAGTACAAAATAAAGGCAGAAGTAAGAATATAAGAGTTGTGATATTTCTGTCATTTTCAGTTGACAAAAGTAATGCAATATTGTTTACGATTTCATTATTTGTGTTGATCGCACAAAAGTCAATATGATAGTTCACTAAGAAACCAAGATCCTCAATGTATTTTCGTAAGCTAATAGCAAGGGAAAAATTAGGGCACTAACCAGTAAAACTTGTTCACATTGCCATCTATAAACTACTCAAACACAGATATTGTGCCATGACTGAACTATGTAGCTTCCAAAAGAATTAATGCATCGATACCACAACATCAGATACAATTTCCATTCAGTGTAAACATATTTAATGAGAAAACATTTTATCAAACCATATACATATGAAACTAAATTCAAAGGGAAAGCAACATGCATATAAACTTCAGACCTGTGGAGTTTTCACTAGTGTCCTACTGCTGCTAATAGCAACATACTGCTCGGTAATATTAGTTTCTATGTTAATGACAGAAGTATCTCTTGATCCATCCTCTATTTTAACTCAAATCGGAAAAGTAGCCATTTTTTGTCCAGTCAGCATGCTGAACTCCAAGAAAATATAAGAGAGAAAAAACATATATGAAGGGAGGTTACACAGGGATATATAGAAGCCCCAGTACCATCTAAGCAAAGATGTATCAGGACTTGACCAAATTATAGCAACCTAAAACGTATGCAGACACCAATGTCAAGAATATTTCTTTCTTCAGATATGAAGATTGATGGTAGTTACACTGCCCCTATCCCCAGAAACCACAAGGAAGAGTTTCGGCATTCATCAGTTAATGCCAGGCAAAAGAAGTCAAAGTAAACAGATGAAACTTTCAAAGAACATGAAACAAATTAGAAGACAGAGATTATACATAATAGCTCAATGTCAAAAGGTGATCATGAAACTATTCCTCGGATCCATAAAAAACTTGGAAGTCAAACAATACTCTGGCACCTTCGATTAGGACATCAGAGAAGGAAGCATCAGAATTAATTCACAAATTGTTGACTAAGGCTGCAAAAAACACACCCTAGTTCCAACTTTCAAAAGCATAGCTCGGTTAAGGCAATATTGCTCAGAAAGAAATGAAATTTCAACAGATGCAAAACTACTGAAATTTTTGTGTCCGTTAAAATTACCTTCTCACAGTTAGGTAGGACAGTTCAATTATACTATGATGGTAACCCAAAATTTTCAAACAAGAACAGAATTATAGTTGGCAAAGATTCAAGATCCTGATCGACCTGAGCAACTAATTTTTATTCAGAAGTGCAATTCTGTCTGGGGACTTTCCAGCCATATAGGTAGTTAAGATCAAGCAAATTTTGGTATGTGGCTCGGCTAGGGCTTCTGCCTTTTGATGATAGGCTTAGGTGAGTGGTCTGGGTATTTGGCCCAGCTAGCACCCCTTCATCATATGGATAAGAGTAGTGGCATATATTGCCAAGACGGCGGATTCAGGCATATTGTTGTAATACTTTGTAAGGTCCTCAAGAATAATCAATAAAGTGGCCGTATGCATCTCGCAGATGCAGAGGCTGGGGGTCATCCTCCTTTTCTAAAAAAAAAATATAACATGACCGACACAAAGATGGTAAAATGTACATTTGGGACTTTGGCTAGACACGTACCAAACTACAAAAGCATAACCATAACCCCAATATTATCAATGGTCATGGAAGAAACACATCCATGAGTATACTAACTACAGACACCAGAAAAATCTCAGATAAATGCAGATCTGCATACATCAACTAAAATGGGTAGTCATGACAAGCACCAACAAAGCACGAAAGTAAATGATGCTAGCAAGTAGCAAGAGAAACAAACTTCAGTACAGACCATCCTTCATTGACATGAATAATTTGCACTGTTTTTGACAGAAATAAGCCACGTATTACAGGGAACAACAACCAAGTCCGCATTCCCAAACAGTTACAGAAGGACAAATTTAAAGATGGAATTTTATTGAGCAGCTCCAGATAGGAACTAGCTAAGATTGTAACGGATATCTTTGCTGCTTCCAGTATAGTTCCAGCAGGGAAATATCATTGGAACAACTCAAGAGTCACAACTTGTTTCATACTGATTCGTCTGCCTGCACAAGGACAAAAACAGGCATGTCCCCCAACTTGTCCCGGCCCTGAAATACATGCCTTGGTTAGAGATACATGCAGAAGGGAAACATCATTGGAACAAAGCAAAATTCTCATGATAAGCAACTATAAGTCATATCTACTCCCTCCATCCCAAAATATAAGAATATAAGTGTCAAAAATGATCTTATATTTTGGGACGGAGGGAGTAGCTGGAACTCATAGATGATAATTATGAGTCATTAAGCTGCAAAATTCATGACTTTAGGCAGTTAATCAATTATTATTTCAAAAACTGCAGAAACGTTTAGTCTAAGTGTTTCGCTGGTGAACTTCTGGTCATAGCTTGCACATATTTCCTTCCTTGTAGCTAGCCTCAAGTCATAAGGTGCATGCTCAGTCAGTCAGTCTGCTTGTATCAATGACAGTGTGCATGAACTAGGCATCGTGTTATCTAACTGCACGAGGATAAAAGCAGATAGAGCTTTACTGGTGAAACTGTCTAATCCTAGTATATTTATTAGGTGGATAACAAGTGGTATAATCCTCGATAGAATCACATCAAAGTGAGGTTCATTTGTCCTTTATTCATGCAACTAATTCTCATAGTTGCATGTGTTAGCTACATTGGAAGCAAACCTCACAATTATTAGTTTCATCAAAAGCTAACCAATAAAAAAATACATGAATGGAAAATCCTAATAAGAGCATGACAATAATTCCAACAATCAAGTATGAACAATGTTTAGTTCACCTAAACAAGGAGACATGAATTGGAAGTAAAATGTACCTTCAACTCTGGCAGTTCAATAACACAGGCACACTCAACCACCTTTGCTCCAACACGTTCTACAATGTAGAAGGACATAATTAAGATAAATAAATCACCATATGATAAACAATAGGAAAGAAATGTAATAAGTTTGGGGTGCAAATGCGTAACCTTTAGGTTACCCTCTAACCCTCTTTAGTTCAAACAAATGAACTAGTTTTCCAAAAGTGATGTGAGCACCCTAAGGGTCACCAAATCACACCTCTAATATAAGCATAATTGGACTGCCTTCCTTTCAAAACTTGGAAGGTATGTTACCATTTGAAAGTGCATTCCACCCCAGTGGGTTTTGGTAATAAATGACAAGTCATTAAGGGGCTAATAATTTTCATGAGTGAAAGCTCAGATTTAGTCCCACGAAAGTGAAGTTTACCCATATTAGTGAATCCCCGAACGGGAAGTTAAAGACAGCAAAACCAAAAGGACATTAGTTTTCCCTAGGCTTAAGTGATCAAGCTTACATTGGGTGTATATATGTAAGTCGTACTATTAAGGGGGTTCCATGGAATGCTCATGAAATAGCTCAATGCACATTACTCGAACCTTGTCACCCAAAGAAAAAATTCTTATTTATATGCAAACCAAAAATCTATGCGAGCAAGAGTATTTGTGTTGGAGTCAGACAGACCGAACTTGTTTTCGTCAGGCCAATCCGAACCCCTCGGCCGAGAATGGACGTGTTTCTCCACAGAGAAGCCTTTGTCACTCCCTATGATGAGCAGCAAAAGTGTCCCAGGTGGAAACCGAAGTGTCTATCTGACCCAGACTGTCCGGTTCTGGATCGATTGACCAGTGTGAACATCTCGGCTGACCCTAGACATACCTGTGCTACCTTGAGAAGCCTTTGTGGCTACCAATATTGGGCATCCAGAGTGTCCAGGTGAGAAGCAGTTGCTCAGTTGTGCGTGGTAGCTGCCACGTCGGCCAAAGTGGTTGTTGGTTACTGAATCCAGAGTGCCAGATCCGAGTTGGACTGTCAAGTTTTTTGCAGAAAAATCCCAACGGCTAGATTTTTAGAAGGAACTATTTAAATACTTTTGGTACAAGCCATGGTTTTCGAGTCGCTCTGGGGTAGCAACTCGGAAAAAGTCGAGCCTGAAGTTGCGACTAGTCGTGACTCGCGACTCGAGTCGACACTAAGTTGAGTCAACATTTTTTTGCGACTCATCGACTAGTCGTGCGACTCAAAATCCATGGTACAAGCAACCAAGGTAACAAGATTTTCTTAAAATGTTGAACTGTTTCAAATAATTGTGGAATTAAAAGGTTCTGTAAAGCAAAGCTAGGTGGAATAAACTATACGAGCGAAAGAGTAAACCAACGAGCCTCTCTCTATATATTCCTCTCAAGGGAGCTCCATGTGTCTACCCGGTTTCCCATCAAAGTTCAACCATAGAATTTACAAACTTCTCGAGTCTACCATAGAATTTACAAACTGTAGATTTCAAATCTCAAACATATTTTTGGTCTTCCTCTCAAGGACTATCACTTATACTTTGAGAAAGGTGGGAGACCACTTGAGGATGAGGAACCAGGAAATTGGTTGGCAAAAAGTTCCATGTGGTTGGCAGCTATCTCAAGTTTGGGGTGGGGGTCACATATTTTGCAAGTTGCAAGTCAAATGAACCTTGATTAACAAAGTTTCCCATTTACACATTTAAGATATTTTCTAGACAGGAACAAAGCACGTTATGAACTGAATATAGAAGCTCACCAATAAGTTTGGCAGCGGCACAAAGGGTTCCTCCTGTGGCAATTAGATCATCCACAATAAGGACCCGGTCATTGGGCTGCACAGCTCCTACGTGCATTTCGATTTTGTCAGTGCCATATTCCAGAGAATATTCTTCCGATATCACCTCACCTAGTATAAATATGCAACATTATTAGCTAATGCATCCACTTCGAGACCTGAAGTGTGTCTGTCCAATAAAAGCAGCTGCTGCATATTAAGCACTGAAAGAACGAACATACCAGGTAATTTTTTTGGCTTCCTTATTGGAACAAACTTTGCACCTATGGCTAATGCAATGGGAGGACCAAAAATGAATCCTCTGGCTTCAACACCTGGTAATAATAGCAACAAATATGATAAATTAACACCAGAGAAAATAAAAACCATATTTACAGTTTTGTCCTTTAAATAATAGGAAAATTAAAGACAAAAGGCATTCTGCTTAATTTCACATTACCAGCAACTACAGTGATGTCTTTGTCCTTGTACCGCTCGACAAAGAGGTCAGTGGTGTCACGGAATGCCTGCGGATCGAGAAGCAAGGTTGTGATGTCCTGAAACAAAATCCCTGCATGAAGAAAGACCAAGATACATGATTAAATAAAATAATTCTTATTCCTTACATGTAACAATATAGAGCACACATGATCCTTCTCTAAACATACACTTGCCATTTACCAACAGCTCAACACCACACAAACCAATAGTTCACATGTCGCCCATCATTACAGGAAAATCAGGGCGTGACCATACGCAAATTCCTACCGGCCAGAATCAATTCCATGCGCCACAATTCAAGTCCCTGTTCACTAGCCTATAAATGATAAGCAATTGCATAAATCTACCATTAAGAAATCTATGGTAGTCTCCTATTTGCTTAGCTTCCTACACAAGTTGTTACAGCTGCTCGCAAATGGCAATGGCAATTGACACATCCTGCTTGTAATGACTATTGGTTCACCATAAAAACACAGGAATTTCTTACTTCATTTACCACAGCAGCAATATGCTACAACACCAATTTACACTCCTTAGTTAATTCTAACCTAGGAGATGTATGGTCTATACACTTGTGAGCTGAAGTTTACCTTACCAAACTTTCGCGATTGTATTGATTAAAATATATGGCTGTCGTTTTGTTCGATGCCATGATTTCGGTAAGATTTTATTTTTTCCAGCACTAGCTCAGTTATTTCGCAACACCTTATACTGGTCATACTAAAATTTAGCGTGGTTTACATCTGCTGCACTTGGGCAAAATACACCAAACCGGCGTCCACCCGCTGCTACCCTGTGAAGTCTAAGAAATGATAACCACGGGTCAAAACCGCGTAAACCACAGGGACTAGCATAGCTTAGCCGACTTCCGCGACACACTAGGTAGCAACCCGCCGCCGCCACAGCCACTGGGCATCCACCAGATCGACCCACCCACCCGAGCTAGCAAGCGAACACCAAGGGGTTCTAGAGGGGGGGAGCGGGGAGAGGCATCGACGATGTGCGCTCACCTGGCTTGGGGAAGTTGGGGATGGCGCGGATGCTGGACGCGATCCGCTCCACGCGCCCGTCGGATGCCATCGCGACCGCCGCCGACCCTCGCCCGCGCCGAAGCCGCACGCCTCCGGGGGATCCGAACCGCAGCGCGACCGAGCCCGGTGAGCGCGCGCCGCCGGGGTGTGTCGGAGTCGGAGTCGGGGCCGGCGCGGTGGGGCAGTGCGGGGTGAGGAGGAAGCGAGAAGGGAGCATGCCTCTTTAACTAGCTGCGCCCTCGCCGCGAGCGCCGTCAATTATAACGGCGACAGCCCGGGGGAGAGGTCAACCGGAGCTGACACGTGGATCAGTGTTGAGGGCCGGTCCCACCCGTCATTGTGATTGCCGTTCGCTGCCATTGCGTCGGCGTTGTGTTTGGGTTTATTTAGATTCGCTCGCCGCCACGGGGTGGGCGGGCCCGAGAGAGGCGCGAGGTTCATGCGGCCTCCACCAACCGGGAACGGCTTCGATATGTTGGACTGCTGACTTGTGGGCCCGCCGCTGCCCAGACGAGACCGGTACGACGGCCTTTCTCTTGCCGTCTCGCGTAAAGAGATATATTTCTGGATTTTTCTTTTGTCTCAGAAAAATAATTCTGGAATTTTTTTTAGAGGATATTTCTGGATTTTTGTAAGAGGTAAATGCACCACTGGTGCTTAAATTTGCAATGAATTATCAGTTTACTGTATAAACCTATGGTGTACAGATATGAGATCTCACATTGGAATTATGGGGAAACTTGTGTGAGATCTCACATTGGATGAGATCTATGAGATCGTTTTTTTTAATACATGTTCAAATGTTCTCAAATTTTTTGTAGACACTCATCAATGTTTGATATACAATCTCAAAAAATTTCATCTCCTAATTCAACTTACATCAATAGAAACAAAAAAGACAAATTCTAATGTGAATATTGTCAATCTTTGGTTGAATGGTACTTTGACACTATTCACGTTCGAATTTGTCTTTTTTGAATCTCTAAATGTACAACGAGTTTTGAGCTGGGTTTTTGGGAACTGTAGACATGGCCCACATGAATGTTGCCAAATAATTCCAGATTCTTTCGAAATGTCTAAATATGTTTTTTTTCTTTGGGGTCGATCTCATGATCTCACCTAAATGTGAGATCTTACACGTCCCCCCAGGATGTCTCTCGGCTTCTCGCCCGAGTGGTGTCAGACGCTCCCGCTGACCCACCTTGTTTGTACATTTCTCAGCTGCTCCTCTCCTTCTGCCAACGCAGGTAGCTGCAGCGGTGCACGAATAAGTAAATTTACCGGAACTGGTATGTACCGGTGAAGCATCCGCCGTTCATGTCAACATCAAAATGCACATTGTCCTTTGACTAATAAACTAATAAGTCTTTTGTGGGCTGAAATACATTTCTATACTAGTCTGACACCACCTGACCAATACATAAACATGCCCCCATAATCTTTCCATTTAGTCATGCATGTGTACTCCTAGACCACTCAACCTATAATACTAACATTTTACTTTCTTGTTAGCTATTAAATGATATCTTTCAAATAAATGTTTCATTTTTAAATATTTATATATATTTGAATTCCTAAAGACAAGATCTTTAAAACAAGACCAATATTCAATATATTTTAGCATAGTTTAAATTTTACCATCTCATTCGCTTTGGCATTTAAAAAAAGGGATTTAACTCATTTCAAAAAACTTATTTCATTTTTTTTTAAAAACTGCTTTCACAATTAAGAAAAAAATGAGTCATTTGAAAATACTGATTTAATTCATTCTAAAATTGGTTGAACTCATTTTGGAAAACTAATTTTATTCATTTTAAAACATTGATTTCACTCATATCAAAACACATATTTAAGTCATTACAAAGAACCGGTTTCACTCACTTCGAAAAGGTGATTTCACTCATTTTGAAACGCTGATCTCACTTATTCCGAAACACATATTTCACTCATTTACAAAAACAATTTCATTTATTTCGGAAAATAGATTATGGTCGTGTCAAAGAACAAATTTAACTCAATTTAAACACCGATTTCACATATTTGGAAACGCATATTTCATTCGTTTCAAAGAACTCGCTACACTAATTTCGTAAAACCGCCTAGAAGCTCCCTTCCCCTCCGCCGCCCCCCGCGAGGGCGACCGAGGGGCTCCACCCCTAGCCGCCGGGTCACGGCCCCTCCCTCTCCCTCCCCTCCGTCGCCGCCGGTGGTAGGCGCCGGGCTTAGCCTGTGCGTGCGCCGGCGGAGGCACTCCTCCCTCTCGTGGGTCAAAGGGTGATGCAGGGCTCCCTGGCTCGAGGGTGTAATCCCGATCTGGGCTGCGGCAGCACCGACCTGGTTCATGATGGCCCAGATCTGGACTTCGGCGGTGTGGCGGCTGGCCGGCGTCCTATCGGCGGCTGTGGTGGCAGTGCTGGCGTTGCTCCTCCCGATCTAGGGCGGAGGGCCTTGGATCCGGGGTGGCGGCCCCGAGGGGAGCCTCCCTGTTCGGTGGCGCGGCGGGGCGAGCGGGCTGCCTATGATCGCGTCGGATTGCCGGCGATCCACTGGTGGGTTGGTGTCGCAGCTTGTTGCCTCGGCGGCCAACGGCATCGAGCTGCTTCTTCCTCCAATACTCGCATCGTGCACTCCGTCGTAGCAGACATGGTTGCGCTGCTTGCCGGTCACCAGATGGGGCGGAGCGGGAGGTGGGGATTCGGATTGGGATAATTCCCTGGTTGGCTCCTGCCGACCGCGACGGTGACGACGCCCGAGGGTGTCGTTTCTCTTCCTGGAGACGTCGTTCGGGTCCGCCCCACCTTTTCCTACTCCACAGTTTCTCGGGTGAGAACCCTAGGGCGGCGATGGCACTCATGGCATCGTGTCCTTCTTGAAGGCGCCATCGAGAGAGCTAAGTGGTCGTGGGCACGGCTCGTGCTCGTGGGCAGCTGCAGTTGGCGTGACCCTCTTCCTCCAAGAGGCATCTGCTTCAGAGGAAACCCTGGATCTGTGTCTCCTAGTGTTGGGGAACGTAGCATGCAATTTCAAAAAAATTCATACGATCACGCAAGATCTATCTAGGAGATGCATAGCAACGAGAGGGGAGAGTGTGTCCACGTACCCTCGTAGACCGAAAGCGTAAGCGTTAGGTTAACGCGGTTGATGTAGTCGAACGTCTTCGCGATCCAACCGATCAAGTACCGAACGTACGGCACCTCTGAGTTCAGCACACGTTCAGCTCGATGACGTCCCTCGAACTCTTGATCCAGCAGAGGGTCGAGGGAGAGTTTCGTCAGCACGACGGCGTGGTGACGGTGATGGTAATGTGATCCGTGCAGGGCTTCGCCTAAGCACTACGTGAATATGACCGGAGGAGTAAACCATGGAGAGAGACGCCGCACACGGCTTGGAACAATTGGTGTGTCTCCAAGGGGTGCCCTGCCCACGTATATAAAGGAGGGAGAGGAGGAGGCCGGCCACCAGGGGTGCGCCAAGGAAAGGGGAGTCCTACTAGCACTCCAGTCCTAGTAGGATTTGGCCCCCCTTTTTTCCTTCTCATGGAGGGGGAAAGAGGGAAGGGAGAGGGAAGAGGAGAAGGAAAGGGAGGCGCCCTCTCCCCTAGTCCAATTCGGACTCCCTATGGGAGGGGGCGCGGCCACCCCTTTGTGGGCTGCCTCCCCTCTCCCCTATGGCCCATGTAGGCCCATTACTTTCCTCGGGGGGTTCCGATAACCCCTCGGTACTCCGATAAATATCTGAAACGTCCCGAAACCATTCCGGTGTCCAAATACATCGTCCAATATATCAATCTTTACCTCTCGACTATTTAGAGACTCCTCGTCATGTCCGTGATCTCATCCAGGACTCCGAACAATCTTCGGTCACCAAAACACATAACTCATAATACAAATCGTCATTGAACGTTAAGCGTGCGGACCCTACGGGTTCGAGAACTATGTAGACATGACCGAGACATATATCCGATCAATAACCAACAGCGGAACCTGGATGCTCATATTGGTTCCTACATATTCTACGAAGATCTTTATCGGTCAAACCGCAATAACAACATACGCCATTCCCTTTGTCATTGGTATGTTACTTTCCCGAGATTCCGTAATGCATCATCCCGCAACTAACTCATTAGTCACATTGCTTGCAAGGCTTATTGTGATGTGCATTACCGAGAGGGCCCAGAGATACCTCTCCGATACTCGGAGTGACAAATCCTAATCTCGATCTGTGCCAACCCAACAAACACCTTCGGAAACACCTGTAGAGCATCTTTATAATCACCCAGTTACGTTGTGACGTTTGATAGCACACAAGGTGTTCCTCCGGTATTCGGGAGTTGCATAATCTCATAGTCAGAGGAATATGTATAAGTCATGAAGAAAGCAATAGCAATAAAACTTAACGATCATTATGCTAAGCTAACGGATGGGTCTTGTCCATCACATCATTCTTCTAATGATGTGATCTTGTTCATCAAATGACAACACATGTCTATGGTTAGGAAACTTAACCATCTTTGATTAACGAGCTAGTCAAGTAGAGCCATACTAGGGACACTCTGTTTTGTCTATGTATTCACACATGTATCAAGTTTCCGGTTAATACAATTCTAGCATGAATAATAAACATTTATCATGATATAAGGAAATATAAATAACAACTTTATTATTGCCTCTAGGGCATATTTCCTTCAGTCTCACACTTGCACTAGAGTCAATAATCTAGATTACATTGTAATGATGGAGTCTTGGTGCTGATCACGTTTTGCTCGTGGAAGAGGCTTAGTCAACGGGTCTGCAACATTCAGATCTGTATGTATTTTGCAAATCTCTATGTCTCCCTCCTTGATTGATCGCGGATGGAGTTGAAGCGTCTCTTGATGTGTTTGGTTCTCTTGTGAAATCTGGATTCCTTCGCTAAGGCAATTGCTCCAGTATTGTCACAAAAGATTTTCATTGGACCCGATGCACTAGGTATTACACCTAGATCGGATATGAACTCCTTCATCCAGACTCCTTCACTTGCCGCTTTCGAAGAGCTGTGTACTCCGCTTCACACGTACATCCCGCCACGACGCTCTGCTTGGAACTGCACCAACTGACAGCTCCACCATTCAATATAAATACGTATCCGGTTTGCGACTTAGAGTCATCCGGATCAGTGTCAAAGCAAGCATGGACGTAACCATTTACGACAAGCTCTTTGTCAGCTCCATAAACAAGAAACATATCCTTAGTCCTTTTCAGGTATTTCAGGATGTTCTTGACCGCTGTCCAGTGATCCACTCCTGGATTACTTGGTACCTCCCTGCTAAACTTATAGCAAGGCACACATCAGGTCTGGTACACAGCATTGCATACACGATATAACCTATAGCTGAGGCATAGGGAATGACTTTCATTTTCTCTCTATCTTCTGCAGTGGTCAAGCATTGAGTCTGACTCAACTTCACACCTTGTAATACAGACAAGAACCCTTTATTTGACTGATCCATTTTGAACTTCTTCAAAACTTTATCAAGGTATGTGCTTTGTGAAAGTCCAATTAAGCGTCTTGATCTATCTCTATAGATTTTGATGCCCAATATATAAGCAGCTTCACCGAGGTCTTGACGATGACATGTACCTAGGGTAGGGTCATAGGCCTGACCTAGAGGGACATTACCCTAGGGTCATAGACATTCAAAGTACAACAGAATATACCTACTGAATTCCACTCGACCAGCTATCTCACTCGGGTACCCCAATTCCATTCGACCAAGATAGAGTCACTCAACCGCAAGAAGAATCACTCGGAGAGCAGAAGGTCTAAAGTCACTCGGGATGGCAACGGTCATACATTCACTCCATAGTATTGAAGATCATTTATAGCTCTTTATAGCTGGCGTTACTAGTAACACCCTGTCTTAATGTATATTCAACCCTGTGTAACGTGGGATGGCTGGGGTTCTGGCGCACTCTATATAAGCCACCCCCTCCTCTGGCACAAGGGTTCGCACCCCCTGTAACTCTCACGCATAATCCAGTCGACCAAGCCTCCGGGCATCGAGACGTAGGGCTATTACTTCCTCCGAGAAGGGCCTGAACTCATACATCTTGCGTGCACAACCTCACCGTAGCTAGGATCTTGCCTCCTCCTACGTACCCCCTATTCATACTGTCAGGCTTACTCCCACAACAGTTGACGCCCACCGTGGGGCAGGTGTCTTAGCGACTTCCAGTGAGGTTGCAGTTTTTTCGATCTTCATCAACATGGTTTTTGGCGGCGGTTTGACTTTGGGCCGCGAGATCCATCTCGGCACGCTCGTTTTCATCGCTGACGACTCCGCCTGGCTCCAAGTGGCCCCCCTTGACGTCGAGACACTCCCCGTCCGCGAGGCGATGCACTTTCACGCATGTGCTCGCGGGTCCTTTTGCGGCAGCCGTCGACCCAGTATCGGTCGGCTCCCGCGGCATCCTCGCTCCCTGCTGTTCGCCATCGCAAAAGCGGTCTGGTCGATCGCGGCTTCTACGGTGGGTGAAGCATGCGGTGGCTCGCCAGTCGGCCACTCCTCATGTCGCGGCAACTGAGCCCGACGAATCTCTCTACAGACTATTCGACCCGTCGACTGGTTCCTCTGAGACCCTGTCCGAGTGCGGGAGCAGCGATCCTGCGGCGGAAGTCCTGATGGTCGACACACCGTGCAGCCCGCCTAGTTTCCATCACAGCGGCGGCGGCGATGGTGGCGGCGGTCCGTTGCATGGTCATGACGAGTATCATCCTGAAGCCCTCACTTCGGAGCAGAGGGAAGAGCTGCATCGTCATAACGTGGAGGCGCTCCACACCCCCATCGTCGGAGAGACCTCTGAGGCTCGGGCCTTGGAGGCTGCGCGCCTAGCCACCTTGGCTGAGCGCGCGTGTCTGGAGAATCTACAGCACTCACTCGATGAACGCGCTCATCGGCAGATCCCCGAATCCAGTCGATGTCATCGACAATTGTTTCCGCCTGAACCTCAGGTATATTGCACACCGATTCAGAATCTTGCAGCTGCAACCCGTATAGCAGAGTCGATTCAGCCATCGCGTTCAGAGGCCGGTAGAGGTTTACTGCAGATTCGAGCGCTGCTCCGGGCAGCGGGTGAACAAAACTCTGCCGTTTCTCAGTCGCACAACAGGATCCACATCAGGTTTGTGGTTGCAGACACGGTTCAGTCGGCTCACAGTCCAAGATCACCTCCGCGGCGTGAGGATCGTGGGCACCACCAGGATCAGCTCCTGGATCGGGGCCATGGACTGTATGATCATCGATTCGGCCGTGATGACCGCCGTCGAGTGCCTACGCCTCCTCCGAGGGGCGGATCATACACGTCCCGGCGGTATGATGACAGGCGCCCGTATGGTGATGAGCGCAGAGCTCTAGTCGACCCAAGAGAGCCCGGGTTTGATGCAAGATCAGTTCTTGTACAAGGTCTGGTCGACAGAGGCCGGGCACACAGAGAGGGACAAGACAGAGATTGTCCGATTGGAAGCAGAGTGCATGTTTCTGGGCCCGAATGTTTCAGTAGAACCATCAGAGCTGCTGAGATCCCTCCCAACTTTAGGTTGGCGACGAGCGTGAGTAAGTTCACCGGTGAGTCGAAGCCCGACACCTGGCTGGAAGATTACCGAGTGGCAGTGCAGATTGGCGGTGGCAATGATGATATGGCCATGAAACACCTTCCTTTGATGCTGGAGGGTTCGGCCAGAGCTTGGTTGAATCAGCTAGCCCCTGGTAGTATTTTCAGTTGGGAAGAGTTGGCCCGAGTGTTCGTTAAAACATTCGAGGGCACCTGCAAGCAACCAACCGGGCTGACTGAATTGCAACATTGTGTCCAGAAGCCAAATGAGACCTTGAGAGATTACATTCAGAGGTGGACTACTCTTCACCATACAGTGGAAAATGTGTCACAGCACCAAACAGTTTGTGCCTTCAAGGAGGGCGTTCGATACAGAGAGCTCAACCTGAAATTCGGTCGGACAGGAGACATGACCCTGGCCCGAATGATGGAAATAGCCACTCGGTACGCTAACGGCGAAGAGGAAGACCGACTCCGCAGTGGCAAGAACAAACCAGTCGCCCAGGACACTGGAGGAGGAAATTCTAGTCGGAAGCAGAAGCGCAAAGCTGAAACTGCAGGTCCTGCTGAAGCCGCAGTTGTGAATCAAGGGAGGTTCAAGGGAAAACCTGAAGGACTATGGATCCCCAAAAAAGTGAAAGATCAAGCGAGAAACGATGTTCTTGATTTGCTGTGTCACATACACACCAAAAAAGACGAAGAGGGTAACTGGATTTATCCCAAGCATACCACTCGACAATGTCGACTCCTGATTCAGAGCTTTCGAGAGGGCCAGCCCAGCGAAAAGGAGAAGGAATCTGATAAGGAGGAGGATAAAGAGGAAGATGAAGGTTATCCCAATGTCATTGCTACTTTAGTGATTTTGCTGACGTCGAAAGCAAAAGCCGACTAAAAGTTATCAACCGAGAAGTGAATATGGTTGCTCCGGCAACTACAACGTATTTAAAGTGGTCGAAGAATCCCATTACATTCGACCAGTCCGATCACCCAACGCAGGTTGCTGCCCCTGGGCGGCAAGCGCTGGTGGTCGACCCAGTCGTTGGGGGCACCCGACTGACCAAGGTTCTGATGGATGGTGGCAGTGGTTTGAACATTCTGTATGCTGAGACCCTCCGAGGGATGGGCATTCTGATGTCCAAGCTCAGTGAGAGCAACATGAGATTCCACGGAGTCATCCCAGGAAAAAAGCCTATTCACTCGGTCAGATCACTCTTGATGTGTTTTCGGTGATTCAAAGAATTACCGTAAGGAAAAGTTGACGTTTGAGGTTGTGGATTTCCAGAGTGCTTATCATGCCATTCTGGGCAGACCTGCATATGATCGTTTCATGGCTCGACCATGTTACATGTATCTCAAGTTGAAGATGCCTGGCCCCAGGGGTGTGATCACAGTCACAGGGAATCAGCAAAGAGCAGAAGAGTGCCTCCAGAAAGGCTCAAAGATTGACGATGAGCAAATGGCAACAGTAGAAATGGAAGAATACAACAAGAATGCAGATCCGAGTGATTTGCTGCGAGCTAAGAAGCCTGCTTCAGAGTCCGCATTTCAGTCGGCCGGTGAGACGAAGCTTGTCCATATTCACCCAACTGATCCCAATGCTGCTCCGACCCACATCTCAACAACACTCGACAGCAAATAGGAAGAAGCGCTCATCCAATTCCTCCGTGAGAACTGGGACATCTTTGCATGGAACCATCTGACATGCTAGGTGTACCCAGGGGACTGGCTGAGCACCGTTTGCGAGTCGACCCAAAAGCAAAACCTGTTAAAGAGCATCTCCGTTGGTACGCCGTGGAGAAAAGGAAGGCAATTGGCGAGGAGGTGGCTCGGCTTCTGGCAGCTGAGTTCATCCGCGAGATATACCACTCCGAGTGGCTCGCCAATGTTGTCATGGTCCCCAAGAAAGATGATTCACTTCATATGTGTATCGATTTCAAACACATCAATCGGGCCTGCCCGAAAGATCATTTCCCTCTCCACCGCATCGACCAGATTGTCGACTCAACTGCGGGGTATGAGTGCTTGTTCTTTTTGGATGTGTATTCAGGGTACCATCAGATCCGACTGTATGGACCTCAAGAAATAAAAACAACCTTCATCACCCCATTCGGGTTTTTTTTCTATGTTACCATGCCTTTTGGCCTCAAAAAAGCTGGTGCCACGTTCATGCGCATGATTCAGAAGTGCCTACTCACTCAGATCAGTCGGAACGTGGAAGCGTACATGGATGACATCGTGGTCAAGTCACGCAAGGGTTCCGACCTATTGACTGACCTCGCTGAAACCTTTGCCAACTTAAGAAGATATGATATCAAGCTCAACCCGTCAAAGTGCACATTCGGAGTTCCGGGCGGAAAGCTGCTCCGTTTCCTCATTTTCGAATGAAGGATCAACGCAAACCCAAAAAAGGTTGGGGCAATTCTCCAAGTGAAAAGCCCCGTGCGTGTGCACGACATACAGAAGCTTACTGGTTGTTTGGCTGCGTTGAGCCGATTCATTTCTCGTCTCGGTGAAAACGCATTACCTCTTTACTGATTGATGAAGAAGTCTGACAAGTTTGAGTGGACTCCTGAAGCCGAAGCAGCGTTTGTAGAGCTCAAAGCCCTGCTTTCCACCCAGCCGGTGCTTGTTGCCCAATCCGCAAAGAGCCTCTACTGCTATACATTGCAGCAACTGGACAGGTTGTCAGCACAGTGCTCATAGTCGAGCAGGAAGAAGAAGGCAAAGCCTACAAAATTCAATGCCCAGTGTACTATATTTCTGAAGTCTTGACTCCGTCCAAGCAAAGATATCCGCATTATCAGAAGCTTGTTTATGGAATTTACTTGACCACGAAGAAAGTTGCACACTACTTTGCAGACCACTCGGTTTCAGTCGTCAACGATGCTCCTTTATCAGAAATTCTAAACAACAGGGACGCAACTGGTCGAGTAGCAAAGTGGGCGATTGAACTCCTTCCGTTGGATATCAAGTTCGAGGCAAAGAAAGCAATCAAGTCTCAAGCAATAGCTGATTTCCTTGCCGAGTGGATTGAGCAGCAGCAGCTGACTCAGGTTCACTCGAAACATTGGACTATGTTCTTTGATGGATCCAAAATGTTGAATGGCTCTGGTGCTGGAGTGGTCCTGGTATCCCCAAGAGGTGACAAGCTCAGTTATGTTCTCTAGATTCACTTTGATTCTTCCAACAATGAAGCTGAATATGAGGCACTTCTATATGGGTTGTTTATGGCCATCTCACTCGGCGTCCGATGCCTGATGGTTTACAGCGACTCAGATTTAGTGGTCAATCAAGTGATGAATGAGTGGCATATCAGGAGCCCAGCTATGACTGGTTATTGCAATGTAGTAAGAAAGTTGGAGAAGAAGTTAGAGGGGTTAGAGCTCCACCACATACCCCGAATCAAGAATCAAGCTGCCGATGATCTGGCGAAGTTAGGTTCCACTCGGAAACCTATCCCTAGCAATGTGTTCTTGGAACATCTCCACACCCCATCAGTTCAAGAAGATCCTTTTACAGAGGAGCCCCCACAACCGATAAGCTCAACCAATCCGACTGAGATTGAAGTCCTGGCTGTGGTCGACCTGATCATGGCGGTTTTGGTGATCATCCCCGACTGGACGGTGCCATATATTGCATACCTGCTCAGGCAGGAACTCCCAGAGGATGAAGATGAGGCCCGCCAGATCGTCCGACGATCCAAAGCCTTCACCATAATAAGTGGACAGCTTTACAGAGAAAGTGTTACCGGAGTTGCTCAGCGCTGCATCTCTCCAGAAGAAGGTCGGCTGATCCTAAATGAGATCCACTTGGGGACCTGTGGCCACCATGCGTCCTCTCGGACCATCGTAGCCAAAGCATACTGAGCAGGATTCTATTGGCCGCGTGCAAATGAGATGGCTAAAGATATAGTCGACAAGTGCGAAGGATGCCAGTTTTACTCGAACATGTCTCACAAGCCTGCATCTGCCTTGAATACTATTCCACTCGTCCGGCCGTTCGCAGTTTGGGGTTTGGACATGGTTGGACCTTTCAAAACCGACAGAAGTGGCTTTACTCATTTGCTCGTGGCAGTCGACAAATTCACCAAGTGGATCGAAGCCAAGCCTATCAAGAATCTTGACTCGAGCACTGCCATCAGTTTCATCAGGGAGTTGATATTCAGATATGGAGTCCCTCACAGCTTTATCACAGATAACGGCTCCAACTTTGATTCTGATGAGTTCAAGGCATTCTGCGCTTCCCAAGGCACTCGGGTCGATTATGCATCTATTGCGCATCCACAGTCAAATGGGCAGGCAGAGAGAGAAAATGGCTTGATCCTTCAAGGGATGAAACCCCGATTGATGCGCGACCTCAAGCATGCTGCTGGAGCTTGGGTGACTGAATTGCCATCTGTCTTATGGGGTTTGAGAACAACTCCCAACCGGTCGACTGATCGGACCCCTTTCTTCATGGTGTATGGTGCTGAAGCTGTGCTTCCAAGTGAGCACAATGCCCCCCGAGTGGAACTCTTCTCAGATGCTGAAGCTGAACAGGCACGCTAGGATGCAGTTGATCTCCTAGAGGAGGAGCGAGAGATGGCCCTGATCTGATCGACCATCTATCAACAAGATTTGCGTCGATTCCATGCCCGAAATGTCAGAGGTCGAGCATTTCAGGAGGGAGACCTTGTGCTCCGAGTGCACTAGAAATGGCCTCACAAGCTCGCTCCGGCCTGGGAAGGCCCCTTCATCATCACCAAGGTACTCCACAACGGGGCGTATCACCTCTACAACATAGCCAAGAAACAAGACGAGCCAAGCTCGTGGAATGCGAAGCTACTCCGCCGTTTTTATACCTAAACACTCAGATCGTCGAGTTGTAATAAGAATCCTTCAGTTTGCTTATCAATGAACAAGATTTGTTGCGGTATCTTAATGATTGTTATTCCATAAGCATATGTGTTCAAATCCCCTAGTGGGTGGCTTAGCCGTGAACCTGATTCGCCTAAGTGTAAAAAAACTTCCAAGTGAAGAGCAACCCTCTCACTCGGGGACTTAGCCGCGAACCCGATTCGCCTATGTTTCAAAACTACTTCGAGTGGAGAGCAATCCTCCCACTCGGGGGCTTAGATGCGACCCCGTACTCGCCTAAGTTACAACTCTACTCCGAGTGAGAGCAATCCTCCCACTCGGGAGCTTAGCTGCGACCCCGTACTCGCCTAAGTTACAACTCTACTCCGAGTGGAGAGCAGTCCTCCCACTAGGGGGCTTAGCTGCGACCCAGTACTCGCCTAAGTTACAAAACACTCTGAGTGAAGAGCAACCCTCTCACTCGGGGGCTTAGCCGCGAATCCGATTCGCCTAAGTTTCAAAAATACTCCGAGTGGAGAGCAATCCTCCCACTCGGGGGCTTAGCTGCGACCCCGTACTCGCCTAAGTTACAACTCTACTCCGAGTGGAGAGCAATCCTCCCACTTGGGAGCTTAGCTATGACCCCGTACTCGCCTAAGTTACAACTCTACTCCGAGTGGAGAGCAATCCTCCCACTCGGGGGCTTAGCTGCGACCCCGTACTCGCCTAAGTTACAACTCTACTCCAAGTGGAGAGCAGTCCTCCCACTCGGGGGCTTAGCTGCGACCCTGTACCTGCCTAAGTTACAAAACACTATGAGTGAAGAGCAACCCTCTCACTCGGGGGCTTAGCCGCGGACCCGATTCGCCTAAGTTTCAAAACTACTCCGAGTGGAGACCAATCCTCCCACTCGAGGGCTCAGCTGCGACCCCGTACCCGCCTAAGTTACAAAGCTACTCCGAGTGGAGAGCAATCCTCCCACTCGGGGGCTTAGCTGCGACCCCGTACTCACCTAAGTTACAAAACTACTCCGAGTGGAGAGCAACCCTGCCACTTGGAAGCTTGATAGCACTCGGAGCTGCGCCACAAATAAATCGTATGGTTGCACACGGAGCTGCACCACAAATACAATAGCTATTCCAAGTGGAGAGTGATACGTCTCCAACGTATCTATAATTTTTTATTGTTCCATGCTATTATATTATTAATCTTGGATGTTTTATATGCATTTATATGCTATTTTATATGATTTTTGGGACTAACCTATTAACCCAGAGCCCAGTGCCAGTTTCTGTTTATTCCTTGTTTTTGAGTATCGCAGAAAAGGAAAACCAAACGGAGTCTAATTGACCTAAAAATTGACGGAGTTTATTTTTGGACCAGAAGAAGCCCACGAAGCATCGGAGATGGGCCAGAAGAGTCCCGAGGCACCCACGAGGGTGGGGGCGCGCCCCCTACCTCGTGGCCGCCTCGGAGACCCCCTGACTTGTTCCCGACGCCAAAACCTCTTATATATACAGAAACCTCCAGAACATAACCTAGATCGGGAGTTCCGCCGCCGCAAGCCTCTGTAGCCACCAAAAACCAATCAGGACCCTGTTCCGGCACCCTGCCGGAGGGGGGAATCCCTCTCCGGTGGCCATCTTCATCATCCCGACGCTCTCCATGACGAGGAGGGAGTAGTTCACCCTCGGGGCTGAGGGTATGTACCAGTAGCTATGTGTTTGATCTCTCTCTCTCGTGTTCTTGATTCGGCACGATCTTGATGTATCGCGAGCTTTGCCATTATAGTTGGATCTTATGGTGTTTCTCCCCCTCTACTCTCTTGTAATGGATTGAGTTTTCCCTTTGAAGTTATCTTATCGGATTGAGTCTCTGAGGATTTGAGAACACTTGATGTATGTCTTGCATGTGCTTATCTATGGTGACAATGGGATATCACGTGATCCACTTGATGTATCTTTTGGTGATCAACTTGCGAGTTCCGTGACCTCGTGAACTTATGCATAGGGGTTGGCACACGTTTTCGTCTTGACTCTCCGGTAGAAACTTTGGGGCACTCTTTGAAGTACTTTGTGTTGGTTTGAATAGATGAATCTGAGATTGTGTGATGCATATCGTATAATCATACCCATGGATACTTGAGGTGACATTGGAGTATCTAGTAACATTAGGGTTTTGGTTGATATGTCTCTTAAGGTGTTATTCTAGTACGAACTCTTGAATAGATCGACCCGAAAGAATAACTTTGAGGTGGTTTCGTACCCTACAATAATCTCTTCATTTGTTCTCCGCTATTAGTGACTTTGGAGTGACTCTTTGTTGCATGTTGAGAGATAGTTATATGATCCAATTATGTTATTATTGTTGAGAGAACTTGCACTAGTGAAAGTATGAACCCTAGGCCTTGTTTCCTAGCATTGCAATACCATTTACGCTCACTTTTATCATTAGTTACCTTGCTATTTTTATATTTTCAGATTACAAAAACCTATATCTACCATCCATATTGCACTTGTATCACTATCTGTTCGCCGAACTAGTGCACCTATACAATTTACCATTGTATTGGGTGTGTTGGGGACACAAGAGACTCTTTGTTTTTTGGTTGCAGGGTTGCTTGAGAGAGACCATCTTCATCCTATGCCTCCCACGGATTGATAAACCTTAGGTCATCCACTTGAGGGAAATTTGCTACTGTCCTACAAACCTCTGCACTTGGAGGCCCAACAACGTCTACAAGAAGAAGGTTGTGTAGTAGACATCAAGCAGTTTCTGGCGCCGTTGCCGGGGAGGTGAGTGCTTGAAGGTATATCTTTAGATCTTGCAATCGAATCTTTTTGTTTCTTGTTTTATCACTAGTTTAGTTTATAAAAGAACACTACAAAAAAATGGAATTAAGGGTGCCTCATATGCTTCATCTTTTTAATATCTTTCATGAAAATGATGGGAAGGAAAATTGTGCTCAAGTGCTAGAAGAAGAATTACATAAAATGCTTGGCATTAAATATGTGAATGATGAGCATGATTGCAATGTTGTTAGTATGAATTATTTGAATACCCATGCTAATGATATGCAAAGCCACAAGCTTTGGGATGCTATGTTTGATGACGATGATATGTTTAGTCCCCCAAGTTTTGATGAGCAAATTTATTATGATGAAAGCATGCCTCCTATTTATGATGATTATTGTGATGATACGTATGCTATAAAAAATAAAGATAACCATGAAACTTGTCATCATGATTTTAATTTTCAATTGGATTATGCTTCACATGATAGTTATTTTGTTGAGTTTGCTCCCACTACTATTGATGAGAATAAATTTGCTTATGTGGAGAGTAGTAAAATTTATATGCAAGTAGATCATGAAAAAATGGTTTATGTGCTGGTTATATGGTTGAATTCATTCATGATGCTACTGAAAATTATTATGAGAGAGGATCATATGCTTCTACATATTGCAATAATATCAAGTTTCCTCTCTATGTGTTGAAATTTTTGAAGTTGCACTTGTTTTGCCTTCCTATGCAAGTTGATTCTTGTTCCCATAAGTTGTTTGCTCACAAAATCCCTATGCATAGGAAGTGGGTTAGGCTTAAATGTGTTAGTCATATTCTTCATGATGCTCTCTTTATGTTTCAATTCTTATCTTTTATGTGAGCATCATTGAAATCATCATGCCTAGCTAGGGGCGTTAAACGTCAGCGCTTGTTGGGAGGCAACCCAATTTTTATTTTTGTTCTTTGATTTTTGCTCCTGTTTAGTAATAAATAATTCATCTAGACTCTGGTTAGATGTGGTTTTATTGTTTTAATTAGTGTTTGTGCCAAGTAGAACCTTTGGGAAGACTTGGGTGAAGTCTATGTGATCTTGCTGTAAAAAACAGAAACTTTTGCGCTCACGAGATTAGCTGCCATTTTTTACAGAAGAGTGCTTCTAAGTTGATTATTTTTGCAGATGATTAATAGACAAATTCCTCAGGTCAAAAAATTTATTTCAGAATTTTTGGAGTTACAGAAGTATTATAATGATACAGATTACTACAGACTGTTCTGTTTTTGACAGATTCTGTTTTCATTGTGTTGTTTGCTTTTTTTGATGAATCTATGAGTAGTATCGGAGGGTATGAACCATAGAGAAGTTGTAATACAGTAGAATTACACCAATATGAATTTATAATGAGTTCACAACAGTACCTAAGTGGTGATTTATTTTCTTATACTAATGGAGCTTACGAGTTTTCTGTTGAGTTTTGTGTTGTGAAGTTTTCAAGTTTTGGGTAAAGATTCGATGGACTATGGAATAAGGAGTGGCAAGAGCCTAAGCTTGGGGATGCCCAAGGCACCACAAGGTAATATTCAAGGACAACCAAGAGTCTAAGCTTGGGGATGCCCCGGATGGCATCCCCTCTTTCGTCTTCGTTCATTGGTAACTTTACTTGGAGCTATATTTTTATTCACCACATGATATGTGTTTTGCTTGGAGCGTAATTTTGTTTTATATTGTTTTGCTCGTTGTTTGAATAAAATACCAAGATCTGAAATTTTTAAATGTTAGAGAATCTTCACATAGTTGCATAATTATTCGACTACTCATTGATATCCACTTATATCTTTCGGAGTAGTTTGTCATTTGCTCTAGTGCTTCACTTATATCCTTTTAGAGCACGACGGTGGTTTTATTTTGTAGAAATAATTGATCTCTCATGCTTCACTTATATTATTTTGAGAGCCTTTATAACAGCATGGTAATTTTCTTTGGTTATGAATTTAGTCCTAATATGATAGGCATCCAAGAGGGATATAATAAACACTTTCATATAAAGTGCATTGAATACTATGAGAAGTTTGATACTTGATGATTGTTTTGAGATATGAATATGGTAATATTAGAGTCGTGCTAGTTGAGTAATTGTGAATTTGAGAAATACTTGTGTTGAAGTTTGCAAGTCCCGTAGCATGCACGTATGGTAACCGTTGTGTGACAAATTTGAAGCATAAGGTGTTTCTTTGATTGTCCTCCTTATGAGTGGCGGTCGGGGACGAGCGATCGTCTTTTCCTACCAATCTATCCCCCTAGGAGCATGCGCGTAATGCTTGGTTTTTGATGACTTGTAGATTTTTGCAATAAGTATGTGAGTTCTTTATGACTAATCTTGAGTCCATGGATTATACGCACTCTCACCTTTCCATCATTGCTAGCCTCATCAGTACCGCGCATTGCCCTTTCTCACCTTGAGAGTTGGTGCAAACTTCTCCGGTGCATCCAACCCCCGTGATATGATACGCTCTATCACACATAAACCTCGTTATATCTTCCTCAAAACAGCCACCATACCTACCTATTATGGCATTTCCATAGCCATTCCGAGATATATTGCCATGCAACTTTCCACCGTTCCGTTTATTATGACACGCTTCATCATTGTCATATTGCCTTGCATGATCATGTAGTTGACATCGTATTTGTGGCAAGGCCACCATGCATAATTTCATACATGTCACTCTTGTTTCATTGCCCATCCCGGTACACCGCCGGAGGCACTCATATAGAGTCATACTTTGTTCTAGTATCAAGTTGTAATATTTGAGTTGTAAGTAAATAAAAGTGTGATGATCTTCATTATTAGAGCATTGTCCCATGTGAGGAAAGGATCATGGAGACTATTATTCCCCCACAAGTCGGGATGAGACTCCGGACGAAAAAAAAGAAAAAAGAAAAGAAGAAGAAGAGAAAGGCCAAATAAAAAAGGAAGGCCCAAAAAAATGAGAGAAAAAGAGAGAAGGGACAATGCTACTATCCTTTTACCACACTTGTGCTTCAAAGTAGCACCATGATCTTCATGATAGAGAGTCTCCTATGTTGTCACTTTCATATACTAGTGGGAATTTTCATTATAGAAATTGGCTTGTATATTCCAACAATGGGCTTCCTCAAATGCCCTAGGTCTTCGTGAGAAAGCAAGTTGGATGCACACCCACTTAGTTTCATTTGTTGAGCTTTCATACATTTATAGCTCTAGTCCATCTGTTGCATGGCAATCCCTACTCCTTGCATTGACATCAATTGATGGGCATCTCCCTTGCCCGTTGATTAGCCGCGTCAATGTGAGATTTTCTCCTTTTTTGTCTTCTCCACACAGCCCCCATCATTATATTCTATTCCACCCATAGTGCTATGTCCATGGCTCACGCTCATGTATTGCGTGAAAGTTGAAATAGTTTGAGAATACTAAAGTATGAAACAATTGCTTGGCTTGTCATCGGGGTTGCGCATGATGAGAGCATTTTTGTGTGACGAAAATGAAGCATAGCCAAACTATATGATTTTGTAGGGATGAGCTTTCTTTGGCTATGTTATTTTGAGAAGACATAATTGCTTGGTTAGTATGCTTGAAGTATTATTGTTTTTATGTCAATATTAAACTTTTGTTTTGAATCTTATGGATATGAATATTCTTGCCACAATAAAGAAGATTACATTGATAAATATGTTAGGTAGCATTCCACATCAAAAATTCTTTTTTTATCATTTACCTACTCGATGACGAGCATGAATTAAGCTTGGGGATGCTGATACGTCTCCAACGTATCTATAATTTTTGATCGTTCCATGCTATTATATTATTAATCTTGGATGTTTTATATGCATTTATATGCTATTTTATATGATTTTTGGGACTAACCTATTAACCCAGAGCCCAGTGCCAGTTTTTGTGTTTTCCTTGTTTTTGAGTATCGCAGAAAAGGAAAACCAAACGGAGTCCAATTGACCTGAAAATTGACAGAGATTATTTTTGGACCAAAAGAAGCCCACAAAGCATTAGAGATGGACCAGAAGAGTCCCGATACACCCACGAGGGTGGGGGGCGCGCCCCCTACCTCGTGGCTGTCTCGGAGACCCCCCTGACTTGTTCCCAACACCAAAACCTCTTATATATACAGAAACCTCCAGAACATAACCTAGATCGGGAGTTCCGCTGCCGCAAGCCTCTGTAGCCACCAAAAACCAATCGGGACCCTGTTCCGGCACCCTGCCGGAGGGGGGAATCCCTCTTCGGTGGCCATCTTCATCATCCCGACGCTCTCCATGACGAGGAGGGAGTAGTTCACCCTCGAGGCTGAGGGTATGTACCAGTAGCTATGTGTTTGATCTCTCTCTCTCGTGTTCTTGATTTGACACGATCTTGATGTATCGCGAGCTTTGCTATTATAGTTGGATCTTATTGTGTTTCTCCCCCTCTACTCTCTTCTAATGGATTGAGTTTTCCCTTTGAAGTTATCTTATCGGATTGAGTCTTTAAGGATTTGAGAACACTTGATGTATGTCTTGCATGTGCTTATATGTGGTGACAATGGGATATCACGTGATCCACTTGATGTATGTTTTGGTGATCAACTTGCGAGTTCCGTGACCTTGTGAACTTATGCATAGGGGTTGGCACACGTTTTCGTCTTGACTCTCCGGTAGAAACTTTGGGGCACTCTTTGAAGTACTTTGTGTTGGTTTGAATAGATGAATCTGAGATTGTGTGATGCATATCGTATAATCATACCCATGGATACTTGAGGTGACATTGGAGTATCTAGGTGACATTAGGGTTTTGGTTGATATGTGTCTTAAGGTGTTATTCTAGTACGAACTCTTGAATAGATTGATCCGAAAGAATAACTTTGAGGTGGTTTCGTACCCTACAATAATCTCTTCGTTTGTTTTCCGCTATTAGTGACTTTGGAGTGACTCTTTGTTGCATTTTGAGGGATAGTTATATGATCCAATTATGTTATTATTGTTGAGGGAACTTGCACTAGTGAAAGTATGAACCCTAGGCCTTGTTTCCTAGCATTGCAATACCGTTTACGCTCACTTTTATCATTAGTTACCTTGCTGTTTTTATATTTTCAGATTACAAAATCCTATATCTACCATCCATATTGCACTTGTATCACCATCTCTTCGCCGAACTAGTGCACCTATACAATTTACCATTGTATTGGGTGTGTTTCTGACACAAGAGACTCTTTGTTATTTCGTTGCAGGGTTGCTTGAGAGAGAACATCTTCATCCTACGCCTCCCACAGATTGATAAACCTTAGGTCATCCACTTGAGGGAAATTTGCTACTGTCCTACAAACCTCTGCACTTGTAGGCCCAACAACGTCTACAAGAAGAAGGTTGCGTAGTAGACATTAGAGAGCAATCCTCTCATTCAGAAATTCTATCACATTGATAAAATCAGAAGAAGGCAATGCAAATAAAGCAACCAAGTTCAGATAAACCCACAAAGGTTCAGAACCATGAACAGAAGTACTCTGGCGTCAGGCCCGAAAGAGTTTAATGATTACAAAATCAATCGGCATTCCAAGGCAAATAAAGTCAAGACATCAAGTATTTCACTCGGCGGGAGGAGGGCTAGGTGGCTCGACGAACTCATCCAGGTCAATTCCACCTGCGATGCGAGTGGCAGCGTCGATGAAGGTCTCCATGAAGGGCTGGAATTGAAGCTTCTTGGTGTTGGCAACCTTGAGAGCCGCCAACTTTTCTTCTCTGACTTACTTGCAGTGAACATAGACCAGAGACAGAGCCACATCAGCGCCGCAGCGAGCGGATGACTTCTTCCACGCCTGCACTCGACCGAGGATTTCATTGAGTCGAGTCATCAGAGACTCGAGGTCATTCTGGAATGTCACACCTGGCCAGAGCTCCGTGTCAATCCGCGGCACCGCCACTTTTAGTCGAGCAAGGTAGTCCGTAACACTGGCGAGGCGAGATTCCAGTCGCAGCACATTCATCGCGGCTTTGTCCTTGATGGGGGAGTTGATGGGGTCCAGATTCGTCTCAATCCGCCCAGTCTCTTCCTCGAAGTTTTGACAGAATTATGCATGCACAGAAAAATAATGAGTCGACTATCGTACGATGAATCGACAGTTGCAAAGCAGTCAGATAAGGGAAAGTACCTTCGAGCATGAGGAACATATTCTTGGCAAGGCCTCCCAGATAAGTCTCCAGTTCGTCCCTCCTCCGAGTGATATCTGCAACTTTGTCGGTCAAGGCCGCCTTGTCCTTCTTCAGTTGCACGACTTCCTTGTTTGCTTCACCAACGGCAGTCTTGAGCTTGGCGTTTTCTTCTTCTAGCTTGCCGACTGGAGCCAGCTTCTTGTCGGCAAGATCAGTTCTCACCCGCGCCGTCTTCTGAGCTGCTGCGAGGTCGAGGTCCTTCTGCTCCAGAGCCTGCTTCATTTTGTCTAAAGAAATAACATTCTTCAGACAAGCTTGGAGTTGACGAATTTGACTATGCACATCTGTTCGACTGGAGTCACTTGGTTTAAAGATTGAAAAGAAAAGATGACAAGGTGAACAGTCGACAAGTTGTTACCTCCCATGGCAGTTGCTTCATCCTTAGCCTTCTGCAAATTCTGCTTGGCCAGTTCCAGATAAAGGCTGAGTTGAATTTGTTTCCTCTCCAATTCAGCAAACTGGGCCCCGAGCTCGCAAGATTTCGACATTCAACACAAACAAGAGTCAGTCATTTCCGAGTGATAAGATGCAAAGATCAGATGATTATGAAAAAAAGAGTTCTAAGACTACCGTCAAATCAAACATTCAACAGTAGTCTCGGGGACTACACCCAATGGGTGCACTTGGTGTGCCCCCACTGGTTCGATTCCCACTCGTCATGGTCCTCCAAATACGAGTGGAAGGAGTAAAAAAAAGGAGAGACAACATTTGTTCGCAGACCACCTCTGACTGCCCGCAGTCGACCGTGGTCTCGGGGACTACACCCAGTGGGTGCACTTGGTGTGCCCCCACTGGTCTGATTGCCACTCGGCACGACCTGTCTAGACCGAGTGGAAGTACTACAAATAAACATTTGGCAAAGACCCCCGCCGAATCAAACATTCAACGGCGGTCTCGGGGACTACACCCAGTGGGTGCACTCGGCGTGCCCCAACTGGTTCGAAAGTACACTCGACACCTAGTCGACTCAAGTGACAGAGATACATAGCAAAAGTCAAAACACCTAGTGGGTGAGTGGATGCAAGGCACAGGCTCATGATAGATGCACATTAAAGGTTCCAAAACGCTCATCCACAGACATCATACACATAATAAAGCAGCAGTTTTCAAGTACCATACCCTAACAGAGCAAAGATCAAGCTAAAAGACCAGTCGGAAATCAACTTCACCTGGACGTTGGTTTGAAGGGCTGAGCTGGCATCGTAAGCAGCCTTGCTGGCCTCGTGCACCACCTTCATTTGCTCCATCATAAGGCCTGCTTGGCGTATAGCTTCCTTAGCAGCGCTTACTTGGTCCTCTAGGACATGATGGGTCACAAAGAGCGGAGTTGGTGGAACAGACGGAGCCGCCAGGGGATCTGAAGCATGGACTTGCACAGATGGAGCAAGAACTTGAGCAGTCGACGCCGAAGGATGATCAGTCGACACAGGATCGACAAAAGAAACAGAAGCCCGAGTTGGATCTCCGGATTGCTGGATGACTGCTTCTGGCACTGACGATGACTGGGGCACTTTGCTGGCAGGCGCCCTCCTGCTCGAAATCCTGCTCTTTCTTCCTGTGTTCTTCTGAGGCACGTCTTCGTGGTCGTCGTCGTCTGGAAGTTCAATAAAATTTGGCAGGGCTACAAAAACATTCGACCATAAGATTTCAGTCGACCGTCAAAACAATTGGCAATGCAAGAAAATAACTGTGGAGCTGTACCTACCCAAGAGGTGGCCGCGTCTGCAGTTTCCTCGTCATCTTGCTCCTTGTCTATATTCATGGACGTCCCAGAAGTAGCGGCGCTGAGAATTCCAAAGCTCACTAGGTCAAACAAGGAAAAGAGTCGACAAAAACATAGAAGTTCCTGAACAAAGCAAAATAGAGAAGAGGAACACTTACGTAGAGGCAACAGGAACATCCACCTTGATCTTGGGCAGAGCCTTCCGAGGCTTAACTAGGGCAACCCTGGGCTACTTAGCGGCCTTCTCCGATGGTTCTGGAGTTGAGGTCCGAGTGCGCTTGGATACTTGCGTGTTTGACGGAGCTGCCTTGCCACGCCCACCTGCGGGATCGTGGGACTGTTTGGAACGATCCTCGAGCGGGGCGGCGAGTCAACCTCCTCGCCACTGCTCGAGTCAGTGTTGTCATCTTCACCATCGGTTCCAGACTCACAGTCGGCACTCTCGCTCGCGCTTTCCCCTCCTTCCTGGTGTTGTTCGCCGTTTGGCATCGAGTACATCTCGGTGTAAATCTGCAAGTAGTGAGTTTAGCAAGCATCAGTCAGATTCAAGAGCAATTACAGATTGGAATAAGAAACCACTCGGCAATAAGGTCCAAACCTTGTCCGGCTCATGGTCGGCGTCGAATGGCCGAACTCTCCTGGACCCCCTGGGGTTGTCCTTGTTCCCAGTTATGCTTCGCAGCCACTCGGCCATCGTCTCCTCGGCGACCTCCTCTGGGTGGACCCGAGCAGTGTCATCAACGCCCGAATACATCCACATCGGATGGTCGCGGGCTTGGAGAGGCTGGATACGTCGATTGAGGAACACTTCCAGCAGGTCCATGCCAGTCACCCCTCCCAGACTAACCTGATGACTTGGTCGACCAGATGTGAAACCTCGCCTTTCTCCTCTGGATTCACGGTCAGCGAAGAAGGTAGGCAGGGTCGCTCCCTGGTGAAAGGGGAAGACCGGTCAACTGACCCGGAGTCAGGATGTCCTTGCAATAGAACCAAGTCGACTGCCACCCGGGGACTGACTCGGGAAGGGTAATAGAAGGAAAAGCGCTCCTACCTCTGTCTGAATCCCTAAACCCCCGCACAACTGAAGCACATGCGTCTTTTCGTCAGTCGGATGGGCTTTTGATACGTCTCCAACGTATCTATAATTTTTGATTGTTCCATGCTATATTATATTCTATTTTGGATGTTTAATGGGCTTTATTATACACTTTTATATTATTTTTGGGACTAACCTACTAACGGGAGGCCCAACCCAAATTGCTTTTTTTCGCCTATTTCAGAGTTTCGCAGAAAAAGAATATCAAACGGAGTCCAAACGGAATGAAACCTTCGGGAACATGATTTTCGGAACAAACGTGATCCAGAGGACTTGGAGTCCACGTAAAGAAAGCAACGAGGAGAGCACGAGGCAGGGAGGCGCGCCTACCCCCCCAGGCGCGCCCTCCACCCTCGTGGGGCCCACGTTGCTCCACCGACGTATTTCTTCCTCCTATATATACCTACGTACCCCCAAACCAACAGGGGCATCCACGAAAACCTAATTCCACCACCGCAACCTTCTGTACCTGTGAGATCCCATCTTGGGGCCTTTTCCGGCATCCTGCCGGATGGGGCATTGATCACGGAGGGCTTCTACATCAACACCATAGCCCCTCCGATGATGTGTGAGTAGTTTACCTCAGACCTTCGGGTCCATAGTTATTAGCTAGATGGCTTCTTCTCTCTTTTTGGATCTCAATACAAAGTTCTCCACGATTCTTGTGGAGATCTATTCGATGAAATTTTCTTTTGCGGTGTGTTTGTTGAGACCGATGAATTGTGGGTTTATGATCAAGTTTATCTATGAACAATATTTCAATCTTCTCTGAATTCTTTTATGTATGATTGGTTATCTTTGCAAGTCTCTTCGAATTATCAGTTTGGTTTGGCCTACTAGATTGATCTTTCTTGCAATGGGAGAAGTGCTTAGCTTTGGGTTCAATCTTGCGGTGTCCTTTCCCAGTGACAGCAGGGGTAGCAAGGCACGTATTGTATTGTTGCCATCGAGGATAAAAAGATGGGGTTATATCATATTGCATGTGTTTATCCCTCTACATCATGTCATCTTACTTAAAGCATTACTCTATTCTTATGAACTTAATACTCTAGATGCATGCTGGATAGCGGTTGATGTGTGGAGTAATAGTAGTAGATGCAGAATCGTTTCGGTCTACTTGTCGCGGACGTGATGCCTATATACATGATCATACCTAGATATTCTCATAACTATGCTCAGTTCTATCAATTTCTCGACAGTAATTTGTTTACCCACCGTAATACTTATGCTCTCGAGAGAAGCCACTAGTGAAACCTATGGCCCCCGGGTCTATTTTCCATCATATTAATCTTCCAACACTTAGTTATTTCTATTGCCGTTTATTTTACTTTGCATCTCTATTTACTCTTTATCATAAAAATACCAAAAATATTATCCTATCATATCTATCAGATCTCACTCTCGTAAGTGACCGTGAAGGGATTGACAACCCCTTTATCGCGTTGGTTGCGAGGTTCTTGTTTGTTTATGTAGGTGCGTGGGACTCGCGCGTGGTCTCTTACTGGATTGATACCTTGGTTCTCAAAAACTGAGGGAAATACTTACACTACTTTACTGCATCACCCTTTCCTCTTCAAGGGAAAACCAACGCAGTGCTCAAGAGGTAGCAAGAAGGATTTCTGGCGCCGTTGCCGGGGAGTCTACGCAAAAGTCAACATACCAAGTACCCATCACAAACCCTTATCCCTCGCATTACATTATTTGCCATTTGCCTCTCGTTTTCCTCTCCCCCACTTCACCTTTGCCGTTTTATTCGCCCTCTCTTTTCCGTTCGCCTCTTTTTCGCTTGCTTCTTGTTTGCTCGTGTGTTGGATTGCTTGTTTGTCACGATGGCTCAAGACAATACGAAATTGTGTGACTTTACCAATACCAACAACAATGATTTTCCTAGCACTCCGATTGCTCCTCTTACCGATGCTGAGTCTTATGAAATTAATGCTGCTTTGTTGAATCTTGTCATGAAAGATCAATTCGCTGGCCTTCCTAGTGAAGATGCCGCTACCCATTTAAATAGCTTCGTTGATTTGTGTGATATGCAAAAGAAGAAAGATGTGGACAATTATATTGTTAAATTGAAGCTATTTCCTTTTTCGCTTAGAGATCGTGCTAAAGTTTGGTTTTCGTCTTTGCCTAAAAATAGCATTGATTCATGGAATAAGTGCAAAGATGCTTTTATCTCTAAGTATTTTCCTCCCGCTAAAATCATCTCTCTTAGAAATGATATAATGAATTTTAAGCAACTTGATCATGAACATGTTGCACAAGCTTGGGAGAGGATGAAATTAATGATACATAATTGCCCTACACATGGTTTGAATCTTTGGATGATTATACAAATTTTTTATGCCGGATTGAATTTTGCTTCTAGAAATCTTTTAGATTCGGCCGCGGGAGGCACTTTTATGGAAATCACTTTAGGAGAAGCTACTAAACTCCTAGATAATATTATGGTTAATTATTCTCAATGGCACACCAAAAGATCTACTAATAAAAAAGTGCATGCGATAGAAGAAATTAATGTTTTGAGTGGAAAGATGGATGAACTTATGAAATTATTTGCTACTAAAAGTGTTTGTTCTAATCCTAATGATATGCCTTTGTCTACTTTGATTGAGAATAATAATGAATCTATGGATGTGAATTTTGTTGGTAGGAATAATTTTGGTAACAACGCATATAGAGGAAACTTTAATCCTAGGCCGTTCCCTAGTAATTCCTCTAGTAATTATGGCAATTCTTACAAAAACTCTTATGGAAATTTTAATAAGATGCCCTCTGAATTTGAGACTAGTGTTAAGGAGTTTATGAATTCACAAAAGAATTTCAATGCTTTTCTTGAAGAAAAATTGCTCAAGGTTGATGAATTGGCTAGGAACGTTGATAGAATTTCTCTTGATGTTGATTCTTTGAAACTTAGATCTATTCCACCTAACCATGATATCAATGAGTCTCTCAAAGCCATGAGAATTTCCATTGATGAGTGCAAAGAAAGAACCGCTAGGATGCGTGCCAAGAAAGATTGCTTTGTAAAAGCATGTTCTTCTAGTTTTTATGAGAATAAAGATGAAGATCTAAAAGTTATTGATGTGTCTCCTATTAAATCTTTGTTTTGCAATATGAATCTTGATAATGATGGGACTAGATATGAGCCACCTTTACCTAGAAGGCGTCCCAAAAATTCGGAGTTTTTAGATCTTGATGCAAAAATTGGTAAAAGTGGGATTGAAGAGATCAAAACTTTAGATATTAATGAACCCACTATTTAGGATTTCAAGGAATTTAATTATGATAATTGCTCTTTGATAGATTGTATTTCCTTGTTGCAATCTGTGCTAAATTCTCCTCATGCTTATAGCCAAAATAAAGCTTTTACTAAACATATCGTTGATGCTTTGATGCAATCTTATGATGAAAAACTTGAGTTGGAAGTTTCTATCCCTAGAAAACTTTATGATGAGTGGGAACCTACTATTAAAATTAAAATTAAAGATCATGAATGCTATGCTTTATGTGATTTGGGTGCTAGTGTTTCCACGATTCCAAAAACTTTATGTAGGTTTCCGCGAATTGGATGATTGCTCTTTAAACTTGCACCTTGCGGATTCCACTATTAAGAAACCTATGGGAAGGATTAATGATGTTCTTATGGTTGCAAATAGGAACTATGTGCCCGTAGATTTCATTGTTCTTGACATAGATTGCAATCCTTCATGTCCTATTATTCTTGGTAGACCTTTCCTTAGAACGATTGGTGCAATTATTGATATGAAGGAAGGGAATATTATATTCCAATTTCCATTAAGGAAAGGCATGGAACACTTCCCTAGAAAGAAAACAAAATTACCTTATGAATCTATTATGGGAGCCACTTATGAATTTCCCACCAAAGATGGCAATACCTAGATCTATCCTTGCTTTTATGCCTAGCTAGGGGCGTTAAATGATAGCGCTTGTTGGGAGGCAACCCAATTTTATTTTTAGTTTTTTTCTTTTTACTTCTGTTTAGGAATAAATATTTGATCTAGCCTCTGGTTAGATTTGTTTTTATGTTTTAGTTAGTGTTTGTGCTAAGTTAAACCTATAGGATCTTCTTGGATGAGAGTTATTTGATCTTGCTGAAAATTCCAGAAACTTTCTGTTCACGAAAACAATTGTTAAAAATCACCAGAACGTGATAAAATATTTATTCCAATTGCTGATGATCAATAAACAAATTTTATAGGTCGACCTATTTTGGTAGATTTTTTTGAGTTCATAAGTTTGCGTTAGTTACAGATTACTACAGAATGTTCTATTTTTGACAGATTCTGTTTTTTCGTGTGTTGTTTGCTTATTTTGATGAATCTATGGCTAGTAAAATAGTTTATAAACCATAGAGAAGTTGGAATACAGTAGGTTTAACACCAATATAAATAAAGAATGAGTTCATTACAGTACCTTGAAGTGGTATTTTGTTTTCTTTTGCTAACGGAGCTCACGAGATTTTCTGCTAAGTTTTGTGTTGTGAAGTTTTCAAGTTTTGGGTAAAAGATTTGATGGATTATGGAACAAGGAGTGGCAAGAGCCTAAGCTTGGGGATGCCCATGGCACCCCAAGATAATCTAAGGACACCAAAAATCCAAAGCTTGGGGATGCCCCGGAAGGCATCCCCTCTTTCGTCTACTTCCATCGGTAACTTTACTTGGAGCTATATTTTTATTCACCACATGATATGTGTTTTTCTTGGAGCGTCTTGTATGATTTGAGTCTTTGCTTTTTAGTTTACCACAATCATCCTTGCTGTACACACCTTTTGAGAGAGACACACACAAATCGGAATTTATTAGAATACTCTATGTGCTTCACTTATATCTTTTAGAGCACGGTGGTGGATTTGTTTTATAGAAACTATTGATCTCTCATGCGTCACTTATATTATTTTGAGAGTCTTAAAACAGCATGGCAATTTGCTTTAATTATAATATCATGAGAAATTTGATTCTTGATAATTGTTTTGAGATATAAAGGTGGTAATATCATAGTTGTGCTAGTTGAGTAATTGTGAAATTGAGAAATACTTGTGTTGGAGTTTGTGATTCCCGTAGCATGCACGTATGGTGAACCGTTATGTAACGAAGTCGGAGCATGAGGTATTTGTTGATTGTCATCCTTTGTGTGGCGGTCGGGATCGCGCGATGGTTAACTCCTACCAACCCTTCCCCTAGGAGCATGCGTAGTAGTACTTTGCTTCGAGGGCTAATAAATTTTTGCAATAAGTATATGAGTTATTTATGACTAATGTGAGTCCATGGATTATACGCACACTTACCTTTCCGCAATTTTCTAGCCTCTTCGGTACTGTGCATTGCCCTTTCTCACCTTGAGAGTTGGTGCAAACTTCGCCGGTGCATCCAAACCCCGTGACATGATACGCTCTATCACACATAAACCTCCTTATACCTTCCTCAAAACAGCCACCATACCTACCTATTATGGCATTTCCATAGCCATTCCGAGATATATTGCCATGCAACTTTCCACCGTTTCGTTTATCATGACACGTTCCATCATTGTCATATTGCTTTGCATGATCATGTAGTTGACATCGTATTTGTGGCAAAGCCACCGTTCATAATTCTTTCATACATGTCGCTCTTGATTCATTGCATATCCCGGTACACCGCCGGAGGCATTCACATAGAGTCATATCTTGTTCTAAGTATTGAGTTGTAATTCATGAGTTGTAAGTAAATAAAAGTGTGATGATCATCATTATTAGAGCATTGTCCCAAGTGAGGAAAGGATGATGGAGACTATGATTCCCCCACAAGTCGGGATGAGACTCCGGACTAAATAAAAAGAAAAAAAGAGGCCAAAAAAAAGAAAGAGAAAAGGCCCAAATAAAGAAATAAAAAAATGAGAGAAAAAGAGAGAAGGGACAATGTTACTATCATTTTACCACACTTGTGCTTCAAAGTAGCACCGTGATCTTCATGATAGAGAGTCTCTCATTTTGTCACTTTCATATACTAGTGGGAAATTTCATTATAGAACTTGGCTTGTATATTCCAATGATGGGCTTCCTCAAATGCCCAAGGTCTTCGTGAGCAAGCAAGTTGGATGCACACCCACTTAGTTTATTTTGTTTGAGCTTTCATACACTTATAGCTCTAGTGCATCCGTTGCATGGCAATCCCTACTCCTTGCACTGACATCAACTGATGGGCATCTCCATAGCCCGTTGATAGCCTCGTTGATGTGATACTTTCTCCTTTTTTGTCTTCCCACATAACCCCTAACATTATACCTTATTCCACCATAGTGCTATATCCATGGCTTGTGCTCATGTATTGCGTAAAAGTTGAAAAGGCTGAAGCGCGTTAAAAAGTACGAACCAATTGCTTGGCTAAAACCGGGGTTGTACATGATATGAATATTTTGTGTGAGGAAGATGGAGCATAGCCAGACTATATGATTTTGTATGGATAACTTGCTTTGGCTATGTTATTTGGATAAGACATAATTGCTTGGTTAGCATGCTTGAAGTATTGTTGTTTTTATGTCAACATTAAACTTTTATCTTGAATCATATCGAATCTGAACATTCGTGCCACAATAAGAAGAACTACATTGAAATTATGCTAAGTAGCATTCCACATCAAAAATTCTGTTTTTATCATTTACCTACTCGAGGATGAGCAGGAATTAAGCTTGGGGATGCTTGATACGTCTCCAATGTATCTATAATTTTTGATTGTTCCATGCTATATTATATTCTGTTTTGGATGTTTAATGGGCTTTATTATACACTTTTATATTATTTTTGGGACTAACCTATTAACCGGAGGCCCATCCCAAATTGATGTTTTTTTTGCCTATTTCAGAGTTTCGCAGAAAAAGAATATCAAACGGAGTCCAAACGGAACGAAACCTTCGGGAATGTGATTTTCGGAACAAACGTAATCCAGAGGACTTGGAGTCCACGTAAAGAAAGCAACGAGGAGATCAAGAGGCAGGGGGGCGCGCCTACCCCCCAGGCGCGCCCTCCACCCTCGTGGGGCCCATGTTGCTCCACCGACGTACTTCTTCCTCCTATATATACCTACGTACCCCCAAACCAACAGGGGCATCCACAAAAACCTAATTCCACCACCGCAACCTTCTGTACCAGTGAGATCCCATCTTGGGGCCTTTTCCGGCGTCTTGCTGGAGGGGGCATTGATCACGGAGGGCTTCTACATCAATACCGTAGCCCCTCCGATGATGTGTGAGTAGTTTACCTTAGACCTTCGGGTCCATAGTTATTAGCTAGATTGCTTCTTCTCTCTTTTTGGATGTCAATACAAAGTTCTCCATGATTCTTGTGGAGATCTATTCGATGTAATCTTCTTTTGGGGTGTGTTTGTTGAGACCGATGAATTGTGGGTTTATGATCAAGTTTATCTATGAACAATATTTGAATCTTCTCTCAATTCTTTTATGTATGATTGGTTATCTTTTCAAGTCTCTTCGAATTATCAGTCTGGTTTGGCCTACTAGATTGATCTTTCTTGCAATGGGAGAAGTGCTTAGCTTTGGGTTCAATCTTGCGGTGTCCTTTCCCAGTGACAGCAGGGGCAGCAAGGAACGTATTGTATTGTTGCCATCGAGGATAAAAAGATGGGGTTTATATCATATTGCATGAGTTTATCCCTCTACATCATGTCATCTTACTTAAAGAATTACTCTGCTCTTATGAACTTAATACTCTAGATGCATGCTGGATAGCGGTCGATGTGTGGAGTAATAGTAGTAGATGCAGAATCGTTTCGGTCTACTTGTCGCGGACGTGATGCCTATATACATGATCATACCTAGATATTCTCATAACTATGCTCAATTCTATCAATTGCTCGACAGTAATATTTTTACCCACCGTAATACTTATGCTCTCGAGAGAAGCCACTAGTGAAACCTATGGCCCCCGGGTCTATTTTCCATCATATTAATCTTCCAACACTTAGTTATTTCTATTGCCGTTTATTTTACTTTGCATCTCTATTTACTCTTTATCATAAAAATACCAAAAATATTATCCTATCATATCTATCAGATCTCACTCTCGTAAGTGACCGTGAAGGGATTAACAACCCCTTTATCGCATTGGTTGCGAGGTTCTTGTTTGTTTGTGTAGGTGTGTGGGACTCGCGCGTGGTCTCCTACTGGATTGATACCTTGGTTCTCAAAAACTGAGGGAAATACTTACTCTACTTTACTGCATCACCCTTTCCTATTCAAGGGAAAACCAACGCAGTGCTCAAGAGGTAGCAGCTTTCTTCACCGACTGAGATCGACAAGTGAAGATATGCTTAAACAGACCCCAGTGCGGTTGACAACCCAAGAAATTTTGCACATCGAGATGAAAGCGGCAAGGTATGTGATGGTGTTCGGGGGAAATGGTGGATTTGGGCACCGAAAAAGTTCAAGAAACCCCAAAAAAGGATGAAGAGGCAGAGAGAAACCACGGTCGACATGGGTTGCAAGGAGGACGCACTCACCCTCCTGTGGCTGAGGTTCGGACTCGTTCCCCGGCAGCCTCCAAGATCCATGAGCAATCAAGCCCCCGCCGGCTAGATCCTCCAAGTCGTCTTTCGAGATCATGGAGCGTGTCCAGTCTCCCTGGATCCATCCTGGCGGCAGACCAGACCGCGACGATGACCCCCGACCCGTCTTCTTGCCCTTCGCCGCCGTCGCCGCCTTCTTCGAGCGCTCCAGGGCTGCCATCTTGTCCTTCCCCATGGCGGCGGAGTGCGCACAAGCCGAGCAGAGATGACGAGAGCAGGGGAGAATGCGGTGGGCGAACAGGGAGATCGTTTGAAGCGCACTGTGCATCGCATCAACCCAAACGCTATTTATGAGGCCACTTTTGAGTGGCTGGCGTGTGGGCCTGAGCGATCCTGTCAAATCCTACAACAGTCGCGCGCCCGATACATGGAGAAAAAGGTGGCGCGAAAATTGAGGCGCCCCTGTCTATCCTCTCCGATTACTGTGGCACGCCCCGTCCCGCGCGCTTCCCCGAAATTTCAAATCCTGTGAGATCCAGGAACCGCAAAGCAACCAATCGCGCCGAAGATCTCGCGCCATAACAACACTCGAAGTTTCTCAATATAGTTCACTCGACGACCACTGAATTGATCAAGGCGACTGAAACAAGGTCGAAGCTTCTATAGGATACCCAGACTCCAGTGAAATGTTTCCGAAGCATAGAATCGAGTCGGGATCAACTTCAACACTTCTTCACTCGGACCTCAATCCATTCGGGGGCTAATGACGATGACATGTACCTAGGGTAGGGTCATAGGCCTGACCTAGACGCCCTACCCAAGGACATTGCCCTAGGGTCATAGACATTCAAAGTACAACAGAATATACCTACTGAATTCCACTCGACCAGCTATCTCACTCGAGTACCCCAATTCCATTCGACCAAGATAGAGTCACTCTTCCGCAAGAAGAATCACTCGGAGAGTAGAAGGTCTAAAGTCACTCAGGACGGCAACACCGAGGCATCCACTCCATAGTATTGAAGATCATTTATAGCTCTTTACAGCTGGCGTTACCAGTAACGCCTTGTCTTAATGTAAATTCAACCCTGTGTAACATGGGATGTCTGGGGTTCTGGCGCACTCTATATAAGCCACCCCCCTCCTCTGGCACAACGGTTCGCACCCCCCTTAACTCTCACGCATAATCCAGTCGACCAAGCCTCCGGGCATCGAGACGTAGGGCTATTACTACCTCCGAGAAGGGCCTGAACTCGCACATCTTGCATGCACAACCTCACCGTAGCTAGGATCTTGCCTCCTCCTACGTACCCCCTATTCATACTGTCAGGATTACTCCCACGACAGGTCTTTCATTGAAAAAATCTTATTCAAGTATCCTATTATGCTATCCAGAAATTCTATATCATTTCCGATCAACAATATGCCATCCACATATAATATTAGAAATTCTACAGAGCTCCCACTTACTTTCATGTAAATACAGGCTTCTCCAAAAGTCTGTATAAAACCATATGCTTTGGTCACACTATCAAAGCATATATTCCAACTCCGAGAGGCACGCACCAGTCCATAAATGGATCGCTGGAGCTTGCACACTTTTTTAGCACCTTTAGGATCGACAAAACCTTCTGGTTGCATCATATACAACTCTTCTTTAAGAACTCCATTAAGGAATGCATTTTTGACATCCATTTGCCAAATTTCATAATCATAAAATGCGGCAATTGCTAACATGATTCGGACAGACTTAAGCATCGCTACGGGTGAGAAGGTCTCATCGTAGTCAACTCCTTGAACTTGTCAAAAACCTTTCGCAACAAGTCGAGCTTTATAGACAGTAATTTTACCGTCAGTATTCTTCTTGAAGATCCCTTTATTTTCTATGGCTTGCCGATCATCGGGCAAGTCAACCAAAGTCCATACTTTTTTCTCATACATGGATCCCATCGCAGATTTTATGGCCTCAAGCCATTTTGCGGAATCTGGGCTCATCATCGCTTCCTCATAGTTCGTAGGTTCGTCATGGTCTAGTAACATGACTTCCAGAACAGGATCACCATACCACTCTGGTGCGGAATGTACTCTGGTTGACCTACGAGGTTCGGTAGTAACTTGATCTGAAGTTTCATGATCATCATCATTAACTTCCTCACTAATTGGTGTAGGCATCATTGGAACTGATTTCTTTGAAGTACTACTTTCCAATTCGAGAGAAGGTACAACTACCTCATCAAGTTCTACTTTCCTCCCACTCACTTCTTTCGAGAGAAACTCCTTCTCTAGAAAGGATCCATTCTTAGCAACAAATGTCTTGCCTTCGGATCTACTATAGGAGGTGTACCCAACAGTTTCTTTTGGGCATCCTATGAAGACGCATTTCTCCGATTTGGGTTCGAGCTTATCAGGTTGAAGCATTTTCACATAAGCATCATAGCCCCAAACTTTAAGAAACGACAGCTTTCTTGGCAAACCACAGTTCATTTGGTGTCATCTCAACGGATTTAGATGGTGCCCTATTTAACGTGAATGCAGCCATCTCTAAAGCATAACCCCAAAATGATAGTGGTAAATCGGTAAGAGACATCATAGATCGCACCATATCTAATAAAGTATAGTACGACGTTCGGACACACCATTACGCCATGGTGTTTGATACGTCTCCAACGTATCTATAATTTTTTATCGTTCCATGCTATTATATTATCTGTTTTGGATGTTTAATGGGCTTTAATATGCTCTTTTATATTATTTTTGGGACTAACCTATTAACCAGAGGCCCAGTGCCACTTGCTGATTTTTTGCCTATTTTAGTGTTTCGCAGAAAAGGAATATCAAACGGAATCCAAACGGAACGAAACCTTCGTGAGGATCTTTCTTGGAACAAACGCAATCCAGGAGACTTGGAGTGGAAGTCAGAGACGCAATGAGGCGGCCACGCGGCAGGAGGGCGTGCCTAGGGGGGTAGGCGCGCCCCCACCCTCGTGCCCCCCTCGTAGCTCCATCGACGTACTTCTTTCGCCTATATATACCCTTGTACCCTAAAAACATCCAGGAGAGCCACGAAACCACTTTTCCACCACCGCAACCTTTTGTACCCTTGAGATCCCATCTTGGGGCCTTTTCCGATGATCTGCCAGAGGGGGATTCGATCACGGAGGGCTTCTACATCAACACCATAGCCTCTCCGATGATGTGTGAGTAGTTTACCACAGACCTTCGGGTCCATAGTTATTAGCTAGATGACCTCTTCTCTCTCTTTGGTTCTCAATACAAAGTTCTCCTCGATGTTCTTGGAGATCTATTCGATGTAATACTTTTTGCGGTGTGTTTGACATGATCCGATGAATTGTGGGTTTATGATCAAGATTATCTATGAACAATATTTGGTTCTTCTCTGAATTCTTATATGCATGATTTGATATCTTTGCAAGTCTCTTCGAATTATCGGTTTAGTTTGGCCTACTAGATTGATCTTTCTTGCAATGGGAGAAGTGCTTAGCTTTGGGTTCAATCTTGCGGTGTCCTTTCCCAGTGACAGTAGGGGCAGCAAGGCACGTATTGTATTGTTGCCATCGAGGATAAAAATATGGGGTTTATATCATATTGCTTGAGTTTATTCCTCTACATCATGTCATCTTGCCTAATGCATTACTCTGTTCTTATGAACTTAATACTCTAAATGCATGCTGGATAGCAGTCGATGTGTGGAGTAATAGTAGTAGATGCAGAATCGTTTCGGTCTACTTGACACGGACGTGATGCCTATATTCATGATCATGCCTAGATATTCTCATAACTATGTGCTTTTCTATCAATTGCTCGTCAGTAATTTGTTCACCCACCGTAATATATGCTATCATGAGAGAAGCCACTAGTGAAACCTATGGCCCCCGGGTCTACTTTACATCATATAAGTTTCCGATCTATAATTCTAGAGTGAATTGCAAAAAACCACCACATTCGAAGTTGAAGCATCCAAATGCCACCACATTTGCAGCGCGTCCCAAAAATCCACCACTTTACTTGTAAATTTTCTCAATAAAAACAAATGACCGGTTTGCCGCAGTTAACCCGATTTCTGACAGGGCTGGCCCACCCGTCAGGTGCCACATGGGCGAGGCCAGACGGCGAGTGGGTTGACGGCCGTTACGGCACGCGCGTGGTCAAAGCGGTCGCGGCTCTGACTGCTTGGCCCATTCTCCCCTCTTTCCCCCGTCTCTCTCTGTCCTGCAATGGCGGCGGCTAAACCTACCGGCGGCGGTGGCGAGTCAGCAGGCGGCGGAGGGACTGGAGGCGATGGTGATGGGTTCTCGGAGGTGGACAACTGGTTCGGCAGCAGTAGCTTGCCGACGCAGCGGGCTCCTTCACCGGAGCGATCCCCTTCGCCCCCCTCGCCGCCGGAGTGGGACATAGAGCGCCGTGCGGCGGCGGCCCTAGCACGCAAGATCAGGGCTTCAGGCGTGGGAGAAGGCCATCAGTGGGCTTCAGGGTTCGGCGGCGTGTGGTAAGATTTCTTCCCCCTCCACCCCTCTCTTCATTGGATTCACTGGAAATTTTGGGGTTGTTAGATTGCATATAAACCTATCATGTTACAGTACGGTTGTTAATGGGCTGTTAGATTTTAGGAAATTTTAGGGTTGTTAGATTTTAGGAGATTTTAGGGCAGTTTGATTTTAGTGCTTTGTTTACTGAAGATTATTGTTTGTTTACTCAAGTGTTGTAGCTGATATAGTTAATATCTTTTCTGTACAACATGTTTCAGTAGGAAATATAGCTCTGGGTTTATGGTTTTATGCATGAATGCTTTGTTTAGTCCTTATTGACAGTGAAGATAGTGCTAATATCTTGTCTGAATAACATGTTACATTATTAAAACAGAATCAATGAACCTTGATAAGTGGACCTGTGACTGCAAGAAATGGGACCTATGTGGTTGGCCATGTAACCATGCAGTTTCTGCCATTACAAGAGTGAAGGGGCAGCCAGAAGACTATGTGCATGAGTTCTTCAAGAAACCATTGTATAAGGAAACATACAAGCACATCATCTACCCTGTACCAGGGCCTGACTGTTGGCCTAGGACACCAACTGCTGACATAGATCCACCAGTGTTCAAAGAGAAGAAGGGCAGAAAGCAAACAGCTAGGAGGAAGGGGCAATTTGAGGTCCCAACAAAGAAGGATACATCAAGGATGGCAACTATCACCTGTAGCAACTACAAGATGCAGAAACATAGGTACACCTACTGCCCTCAGCCCCTGAAGCCTCATCTGCAGGCAAGAAAGGACAAGCACAAGGTATGGAATATGCACACTGTTGTCATTGTTTTCAACTTATTACCATGAAACTGGCACAAACAACTAGCCTCACCAGTTTTCATTGTTTTAATCATTTGATTCATCCTAATTGTTGGGCTATGATGTGTGCTTTCTTAGACAACCAGAACTCACTACCATGGAGCTGGGGGAAGTTCTACTGCTACTGCACAGCCTGCAACCAGTGCACCACCTGCTGCAACTACTAGGGTTAGAAGAACAACTCCTACTGGTCATTCCCAGCCTGCTACATCTACCAGGGGAAGAAAATCAACTGCTACTTCTACTGGTCCTACCCAGCCTGCTGCTTCTACAAGGCCAAGAAGAACAACTGCTGCTTCTATAAGGGCAAGCATCACCATTGATGCTTCTACTACTTCCCAGGCTGCCACAAGAGCTTTAGGTTCAAGCAATGCAGCCAACATGAGAGGTGGAAGGCCCTACATGGCACCTAGGGCTGCAACTACAACAGAGGGAGTAACAGTAGGGTCTAAAAGGAAGAGGTTCCAGAGCACCAGGATGAGGGGTTACTTTTATGCCAGTGGCAACTAGTCAGTGCACAATTTGGCTGTTGTCTTTTGAACTGCCTGCCTTAAGTATTTCTAAATATCATAAACTATGCCTGAGAACTGCTATGTGTGAACTGCTATGTGTAATCAGTATTTAGCTTGAGAACTTGTTTGTGTTACCATGCTAAGTTTGAGAACTGTTATGGATGAGAACTTTTATGGTTGAGAACATGTTTGTGTCATCAACAACAATTTACTTGTTTGATTTTCTATTCTAAAAGATTTTGGCCACCTTGGTCATCAACAATTTACTTGTTTAGGTGGCAGATTCATAATAGCATAGCTCTTACTATAGAAAGCTAACAAGATTACATAACTGGGGTAGTTTTGCAGCTAGTCATTACATACATTACATAACTGGGGTAGTTTTGCAGCTAGTCATTACATACATTACATAGCTCTTACTGGAGGTAGTTTTGCAGAAAATCATTACAGTCATTACATAACTAGGGGATTCCCAAAATATACAACCCCAAGGCCAGCTATATTATTCCAAGGCCACATATTAGCTTAACATAACTGAGGTGATGAACATCATTATTCACTCATCATGGATTGACTTGATCTTGGCAAGCTTGTCCTTGTTGCCATGACCAGCTTTCAGAAGATCACCCACCAGAAACTCCAGCTTCTTCTTCTCCTCTACCAGCCTGTCCCTCTCTTTCTTCATCTCATCCCTCTCCTTCCTTGTGTTCCTAATGATCTCCCCCTGAGACCTAAGAATGCACTTCATCTCCTTCAGCTCTTGAGCCAGCTTCTCCATCTCCTTCATCTTGCCAAAGTCAGCACTCTGCTTCTCCTTGCTGATAGCTAGCTTCTCCATGTCCTTGTCCACATCCATCTGCTTCTGCTTGAACTCTTCATCACTCATGACCCTGTTGTTCTGATCTGCCCAATCAAACATCTTGGTGACTTCCTCAACCAGCTGACTGTACTGATCCCCAAGTGTATCCAACTGCTTGTTGACCTTGTCCAACTCTTTCTTATACTTCTCATGGTCAATCATTCTGCCATGATTCTCCTCATGAAACATCTCCCATATCTTCTCCAAACATCTTTGCAGAATAGAAGGCCATGGGGCATCAACCCACTGAGCAACTCCACAGTCAATACCATCCTGCATCAAGTTTCATTTACTTAATTTACTGACATGTTTGGTCACTGCAACTTGAAGATACAGACATTCAGGAAACTTGAAGCTCAAGCTAAGCTTATATGACAAGAGCAATACTACCATTAACTGAATTGTTAAAAACAAGTTTGGTCACTGCAACAAACTACATTAGTTCATTCAGTACCACAGTCCAAATTGTGATAATCCCCTCAATTTACTGACAGAAATTGATGCTTGCATCTGCAGCTCTAGAACAGTCCAAAACATGTTTCATTTGCTTAATTTACTGACATAAATTGATGCTTGCATCTGCAAACATGTTTCATTTACTGACGGAAATTAATCAATCCATCTACAGACAGTACAAATCATGTTTCATTAACTGAATTTACTGACATAATTTGATTCTTGCATCTGCAGACAGTCCAAATCATGTTTCATTAACTGAATTTACTGACAGCAATTCCAAACATCTGCAAACTAACTACCCCCAACACAAACCCTAGTTTGATAACACTGACCTGAGGAACAGCACATCCATAGAACCTCCTCCCAGTGTCCTTTCCTTCAAATGCAACATATTTCATGCATGGGGCCAAGTGCAGTCTACATGTGATGCTTGCATCTGCAGCTCTACCACAGAAGGATGGATCTATAGTGGTGTCAGGGTTCGCCTGCATTGTAGCACACTAGTGAACCGCAGAAAAGATAGCAACTGCTCCAAACATGGTCTCAAATCGAAGAACACTTGAACACTAACCCTAACCCTAGGTGCAAAGCAGATATCTTACCCAGTGCTGCTCCAGATCCATGCCGACCAGCTCCTCCTCGTCGCTGCTCTCCTCTCCATCCTTCCACGACGGCATCTTCTACGGCGGGGAGGGAACCGTGCCTCCGGCGGCGGCGAAAAACTCCGGCGGCGGAAACAGGGGACAGAGCAGAGGAGTGAGAGTGAGAGAGTGAGCGAGTGAGCGAGTGGAGTGGAGCGGCGGGGAGTGGGGGCTCTGTTTTGTACCGACAGCCGTAACGGCCATCAACCCACTCGCCGTCTGGCCTCGCCCACGTGGCACCTGACGGGTGGGCCAGCCCTGTCAGAAATCGGGTTAACTGCGGCAAACCGGTCATTTGTTTTTATTGAGAAAATTTACAAGTAAAGTGGTGGATTTTTGGGACGCGCTGGAAATGTGGTGGCATTTGGATGCTTCAACTTCGAATGTGGTGGTTTTTTGCAATTCACTCTATAATTCTAGTTTACTATTTATTTTGCAATATTTATTTTCCAATATATACAACAAAAATACCAAAAATATTTATCTTATTATCTTTATCAGATCTCACTTTTGCAAGTGGCCGTGAAGGGATTGACAACCCCTTTATCGCGTTGGTCGCACGGTTCTTGATTGTTTGTGCAGGTACTAGGTGACTTGCGTGTAGTCTCCTACTGGATTGATACCTTGGTTCTCAAAAACTGAGGGAAATACTTACGCTACTTTGCTGCACCACCCTTTCCTCTTCAAGGGAAAACCAACGCATGCTCAAGAGGTAGCAGTGTTCCAGGTAGCGTGAGTTGCGAAACTATTCCACATTGTTTCAAATGAAGACCAAAATCGTAACTCAAATATTCACCTCCACGATCAGATCATAGAAACTTTATTTTCTTGTTACGATGATTTCCCACTTCACTCCGAAATTCTTTGAACTTTTCAAATGTTTCAGACTTATGTTTCATTAAGTAGATATACCCATATCTGCTCAAATCATCTGTGAAGGTCAGAAAATAACGATACCCGCCGTGAGCCTCAACACTCATCGGACCGCATACATCAGTATGTATTATTTCCAATAAGTCAGTGGCTCACTCCATTGTTCCGGAGAATGGAGTTTTAGTCATCTTGCCCATGAGGCATGGTTCGCAAGCATCAAGTGATTCCAAAAGCCCATCAGCATGGAGTTTCTTCATGCGCTTTACACCAATATGACCTAAACGGCAGTGCCAAAAATAAGTTGCACTATCATTATTAACTTTGCATCTTTTGGCTTCAATATTATTAATATGTGTATCACTACGATCGAGATTCAACAAAAATAGACCAATCATCAAGGGTGCATGGCCATAAAAGATATTACTCATATAAATAGAACAACCTTTATTCTATGATTTATATGAATAACCCTCTCGCATCAAACAAGATCCAGATATAATGTTCATGCTCAACGCTGGCACCAAATAACAATTATTCAGGTCTAAAACTAATCCCGAAGGTAGATGTAGAGGTAGCATGCCGACGGCGATCACATCGACCTTGGAACCATTTCCGACGCGCATCGTCACCTCGTCCTTAGCCAATCTTCATTTAATCCGTAGCCCCTGTTTCGAGTTGCAAATATGAGCAATAGAACAAGTATCAAATACCCAGGCGCTACTACGAGCATTAGTAAGGTACACATCAATAACATGTATATCAAATATACACTGGTACGCGTCGGTCCTAAACAAACGATTTTTAACCCCTTTCCGTGACGGCATTTGGAACTGTCGCCAAGTGAGTGTGCGCGATAGGGGGTCCTTCCCACATGACCCAGAAACCGTCGGGGATAGGGCCCCTACAGTACTCCTACTCGTTTCTGCTTGCATTGCCATCGCAGTCGGTATTCTGTGGTGCTACGTTTATGATGCGCGGCCCATCACAAATGATTCACTATTATAGAACGTGTATGATGCGCGGCCCATCACAAACAGTTCCCTGTTAAGAAGATTAGCTAATCGTCGTACGAGTGACGGACAGGATTACGAAACGTCGGACCGTCGTAACATCATCGTACACGACAACTATCGCACACGCTATCCCGTGGTGCAACGTTTACGATGCATACTTCATCAGAAACGATTCATGGTTGCGAATCATGTACGATAAGGCAACTAACACAAACATTTAGTTTGCCGCACCGTTTGTGATATTGTCTGACATCACACACGCTTTGCGAACGGCAACTGTGTGCATGCTTGCACACGTTTCCTCTCTGTGAACCGTCTCGGATTATGGTGTATATCGCAAACGTTTGTGTTTTACCAACCGTGTGTGTCGTAATGACCTGCACAATGTAATTTCGCTCTAATTTAATTGCTGCTATTTAAAATTGTACCTAATTTAAACTTGAAAGTAGGCTATAGCTTTATTCATATCCATCAGGTTCAAACAACCAATGCATTATTCGATTCACAGGTACATATGTTTAAGAATTACAGAAGCACCAAATAAAGAATGATGTACCAGGGTTCTATAATTGTACTATTACAGATGGTAAAGAAAGATGCGACATACATTCCAGTTGCTGAACAAGGTGAAGCGGAATGGCCCTATTGTGCTCTCCTGGATGCAGAAGGCATGCAGGACTCTAGTCCAACCCCTTGTGATGGCCGGCCGCCAATCATGTAGTTTGAGAGGTAATCTTGAGTAAACTGCTTCAGGATCCACTGCAAAAGAAAAAAGATTCAGATATTGTCATCTAACACAACTCATTACGGGCAGTAAAAAGAAGGCTACAGGGTTCTTACTTACCATCCTGCAGTTCACTATTGTCTTGCATAAAGTGTAAACAAATAGTTCGATTGACATCTTTTGACCCATTTTAATAACAATCTTTATCAGTTTCCTCACTTGATGCTGGTTCATGAATATCTCATTGCCCCATACGTAGAAAGGGTCGAAGTGTGGATCTTTGGCAATGATATATGTACCTAAAAGCACCAAGTTAATATTAGAAGCTAAACAACAATTGAAAAATGATGTAGTACAACACTCCATCCATCCCATTATATAAGATTTTATTACATGTATATCTAGACATCATCAGAACATTAAGGTAACACTCTTCCTTGTTGCTATGTAGCATGGGATTGCATATTTAGTCATTCAGTACAATGCATGTTGCTAAAAAACAATTGAAAAATGAAAAGGCATGTTAACTGCAATATCCTTAACAACAACCAAATATCGTAATTCATAGTGGTATTGTTGAAACTGTTATTCATGAAATTGAACTGCACAGCAAATAGTTGCATATATAGAGCATCACATTGTGAAGAACTGAAATAAACAAGTCATAAGGACATCTCTAGGCGATCCTTAAAAAGTTAAAGGACTAAAACCCTTAGTGGATATATATATACTCCATCAATTTTGGCCTTTTCTAGTCGATCCCCTAAACTTAAGGTTGTAAACTTCAATTTGATCAAGTTCAAAGCAGGTACAACCGAAAGTAGCATGCATTCAAACGTAAACATAGATAGTTTTGCATAACCGAACATAAAACATAAATTTAAACTAAGCTAAACTACTTTCGGTCCAAGTAGAGGTCGAGCCAATCCTTCCTCGTCATGTACGGTGTGCCGCGAGCCGGGTCCGGGCCAGTACCGTCATTGGGGTCGTTGGGGAAGGCACTCCTCCACTCGTAGACGTCGGTCTCCTCATCCTCGGGGCCCACCACGACGCCCTCCGCGCCGCTGTCGACCTCGTCATCAGAGGAGAGCGCGATAACCTCGCCGCCCTCGGCGCCGCCGTCCTCGCCGCCTTCGACCTCATCATCGGAGGAGAGCACGATAACCTCACCACCCTTCGCACCGGCAAAGATCGCCCGCTCCGCCTCCACGAGCTCCGGGTGCTGCCGGCGGAGCTCTTGCATGTAGGCCTTGGCGGCGGCCTCGGCCTCGAGGCGCTCCCACGCCTCGCGGTCCTCCCGCGCCATAGCCGAGCTCACCACCCTGGCTCCGGTGGAACGGACGTGTGCCGAAGGGGAAATTGAGCCTAGCTGCCGCGCCGTGGTAGCGGACCTGCCAGCGGTCGTACTCCATGGCCGCGAGCATGGCCGTGTGGAAGCTATCGAGCCACCGGCGGGTGTGGGTCTCTCGATCTGTAATCTCGGCGACCCACGTCCCCCATCGCCGCTGCCGGACCCCGAGGTAGGACTTTGTCGGCTGCCGGGTCCGAGGGAGGACGGGGAAGTCCTCGAACCGGCGTAGGGGCGCGGCGGCGGGCAGATCGGGGGACCGGCGACGGCGGATCGGGCCCGCGGAGGACGACGGGGACACCTCGGCGGCCACCTCGCCGGCGTCGAGCGAAAAGGCCGCGATAAACCTCTTTTTGGCCATTGGCTCCTCGAGCTCCCTGGCACACGGGCAGAGGTTGAGGATGGAGGCGTCGACGATGGCGGCGACCTACCAATGGTTTCGAGAGTTGTGTGTGTCTGTGAGCGAAGGCTTTGGGGTGTGTGTGTGGAGGGAGGGGGGGAGCAAGGTTGTGTTTGAGGAAATACTGTGGCAACTGAAAATTTTACTAGGCGCGAGTAACAAGGCAGGGCTACTGAAAATTTGGATCAAGGGCGAGCAGAAATTTTTGAGATTGCGAGGGATGCAGAGGCGGGAGTAAAATGCCGGGGGTACTAAAAATTTGAATCAAGGGACTGAAGCAGAGCGGGAGTAATAGACATCGCACACAGTCCGTACATTCTAATCGTGTGCCATCAAACATTAAAACCTTCCAGGCGGTAGATATTTTCGAGATTGCGAGGGATACAGAGGTGGGAGTTTTTGGGGAGTGAGCTAGTGTGCTTGACACGCCAGCTATGGACTGTAGCCGACGCACCTTCTCGCGTAAGCCATAGGCGTACTATACACCGACGGTGCTCCAAGATATTTTGTACTACATCTCACACGGTTGGTGATAATAAACTGTGTGGGATCTACTTGATTTGAATTACAAAATGGGGTCACAGCGGCAATGGACGCTGTTTGAATTGCTAGACCTTTTATCCGCAGTGAGCATGCAAATATATGTGTGTCGTAAAAGAATTTGAATTATTCAAGGTTCATTTGGACATTTTATACAATAAACTGGTTTTCTAGCTATTTCACGTGCACAATTCAAAATTAAACTACATGCACATGCTCCGGTGCCTACAAATTGGTTGAAAAATCAAATCTGTGTCCTTAAGTGCATGCTTAGGTCCCATGGAAGAAATGGGAATGAATTTTTCGGGGTTCGTTTGGCCTTTTCTATACATTAACTGGGTTTCTAGGCATTTTATGTGCATAATTCAAATTTGAACTACAAGCACATGCTCCAATGCACCAAAGTTGGTTGAAAAATCACATGTGTGTCCTTGGGTGAATTTCTAGGTCCCATGCAAGAGATGGGAATGAATTTCAAACACCAGGGCACTGTTGATTGCCGGCAAAACGTTGAGATACCTGGTTTTTAAATTCTAGTAAATCCAAAACTCGTCTAAAATTCATGAAACTTGGCATGCTATGATGGAGCGGCATCAACATGACGTGGTGAAAATTTTGTCCCATTTGGGGCAGGTTTGGGTATAAGCTTCTCACAAACCAGAGCTTCTCACAACAAGCATGATGGTTTCGATAGGGAACGTACCACCTTTGGGGACGGGACGATATCCGTTGCCTCTTATTGCTTTCAAAAAATTTCTAGTGTCAACATAGAACAACAGGAGTGTTGTGTTTAATCTTGGAATTTTTCGGGGTTCGTTTGGCCTTTTTTATACATTAACTGGGTTTTGTAGGCATTTTATGTGCATAATTCAAATTTGAACTACAAGCACATGCTCCAATGCACTAAAGTTGGTTGAAAAATCACATGTGTGTCCTTGGGTGAATTTCTAGGTCCCATGCAAGAGATTGGAATGAAATTCAAACACCAGGGCACTGTTGATTGCCGGCAAAACGTTGAGATGCCTGGTTTTTAAATTCTAGTAAATCCAAAACTCGTCTGAAATTGATGAAACTTGGCATGCTATCATGGAGCGGCATCAACATGCCGTGGTAAAAAAATTGTCCCATTTGGGGCAGGTTCGCGTATATGCTTCTCACAAACCAGAGCTTCTCACAACAAGCATGATGGTTTCCATAGGGAACGTCCCACCTTTGGGGACGAAACGATATCCATTGCCTCTTATTGCTTTCAAATTTTTTCTCGTGTCAACATAGAACAACAGGAGTGTTGTGTTAATTTTTGGGATTTTTCGGGGTTCGTTTGGACATTTTTATGCATTAACTGAGTTTTCAATGCATTTATGTGCATAATTCAAATTTGAACTACATGCACATGCTCCAGTGCATATAAATTGGTTGAAAAATTGAATATGTGTCCTTGGGTGCATGCTTAGGTCCCATGCAAGAAATGGGAATGAATTTCAAACACCAGGGCACCGTTGATTGCCGGCAAAACATTGAGATGCCTGGTTTTTAAATTGTAGTAAATCCAAAACTCGTCTGAAATTCATGAAACTTGGCATGCTATCATGGAGCGCCATAAACATGCCGTGGTGAAAATTTTGTCCCATTTGGGACAGGTTTGGGTATATGCTTCTCACAAACCAGAGCTTCTCAGAACAAGCATGATGGTTTCGATAGGGAACGTCCCACCTTTGGGGAAGAAATGATATCCATTGCCTCTTACTGCTTTCAAATTTTTACTCATGTCAACATAGAACAACATGAGTGTTGTGTCAATTTTGGGGATTTTTCGGGGTTCGTTTGGACATTTTTATGCATTAACTGGGTTTTTAATGCATTTATGTGCATAATTCAAATTTGAACTACATGCACATGCTCCAGTGCATATAAATTGGTTGAAAAATCAAATATGTGTCCTTGGGTGCATGCTTAGGTCCCATACAAGAAATGGGAATGAATTTCAAACACCAGGACACCATTGATTGCCGGCAAAACATTGAGATGCCTGGTTTTTAAATTCTAGTAAATCCAAAACTCATCCGAAATTCATGAAACTTGGCATGCTATCATGGAGCGGCATAAACATGTCGTGGTGAAAATTTTGTCCCATTTGGGACAGGTTTGGCTATATGCTTCTCACAAACAAGAGCTTCTCACAACAAGCATGATGGTTTCGATAGGAACGCCCCACCTTTGGGGACGAAACGATATCCATTGCCTCTTATTGCTTTCAAATCTTTTCTCGTGTCAACATAGAACAACAGGAGTGTTGTGTCAATTTTTGGGATTTTTCGGGGTTCGTTTGGACATTTTTATGCATTAACTAAGTTATCAATGCATTTATGTGCATAATTCAAATTTGAACTACATGCACATGCTCCAGTGCATATAAATTGGTTGAAAAATCAAATATGTGTCCTTGGGTGCATGCTTAGGTCCCATGCAAGAAATGGGAATGAATTTCAAACACCAGGGCACCGTTGATTGCCGGCAAAACATTGAGATGCCTGGTTTTTAAATTCTAGTAAATCCAAAACTCGTCTGAAATTCATGAAACTTGGCATGCTATCATGGAGCGGCATAAACATGCCGTGGTAAAAAATTGTCCCATTTGGGGCAGGTTTGGGTATATGCTTCTCAAAAACCAGAGCTTCTCACAACAAGCCTAATGGTTTCGGTAGGGAACGTACGTCCCACCTTTGGGGACGAAACGACATCCATTGCCTCTTATTGCTTTCAAAAAATTTCTCGTGTCAACATAGAACAACAAGAGTGTTGGGTCAAATTTTGCGATTTTTCGGGGTTCGTCTGGACATTTTTATGCGTTAACTGAGTTTTCTAGGCATGTTATGTGCATAATTCAAAATTGAACTACATGCACATGCTCCAATGCACCAAAGTTGGTTGAAAAATCACATGTGTGTCCTAGGGTGAATTTCTAGGTCCCATGCAAGAGATTGGAATGAAATTCAAACACCAGGGCACTCTTTATTGCCGGCAAAATGTTGAGATGCCTGGTTTTCAAATTCTAGTAAATCAAAAACTCGCCTGAAATTGATGAAACTTGGCATGCTATCATGGAATGGCACCCGACATGCTGTGGCATTTTTCATGTCCATTTTGAGAGAAGGCACACTCGAATAATGACAGCCAACAAAGGCATTTTGAAAAAATAGCTGCCACTTTAATATCTCAAAGTTTGTAGAATTCAAACCGTGTGCGTTCTTTTAACCATTCACGTGACGCCATGTCTCTTGGTTTTAATGGCTGTAGGAGGTGCCGTGCGGACAGCTGCTTGACCTTGACTGAACAGGAGGCGTGCGAGCGCAGTCCGGTGCACAGGCTGACCGAGAGGCGTGCAAGCTGTCATCCAATGCGCAGGCTCACCGAGAAGCATGCGAGCTGTACGCTACGTAGGCTCATTGGGAAGCGAGCCCTTTGACTTCCATGGCCGCCCGCCGTCCTCTCCATTAATGGCGCCCGAGCCGCTATTTAATACGGGCGGCCTTACTGTTCGCCTCCCATTCCCCTCCCTCCCGCAGCCGCAGACCTCCACCAACGCCATGCCGCAGACCGATCATCTGCCACTAGTCTTCAAGTTTGGTGAAGTCGACTCCGAGCCGGAGGAGATAGAAAATAAGGAGGAATGGGGCCTCATGGACATGGCCCAGAACGAGCTGGCCGCGGCGGTTGCTGCCCCCGCTCCCATCCCCGTGCCCGCGCCAGCGACCATCCCCGTAGCATTGATGGGCTGGTCGTCGAGCACTATCACAGAGCTGGAAGCCGCGGGCGTCAGGAGGTCTCCGCGGACCCACGCGAGCTCATGTACATGCCAGCGCCAGCGCCCGTGCTCGTGCGCGCCCCTCCACCCACCGTGGCGCCGACCCCCGTGCGTTTGGCTGCACCCGCCGCGCCCTCCTCAGCGGCATGGGACGCTGCCGTCGACTGCTACCTCTCAGCGTCGCCAGTTGCCGTCCTCCCGCGCCCCGCCCGTCGATCGCGCGAAGACATGATGTTTGATTTAAAAGTGAAGAACATTTTGTGCTTCCTTGAAGACTTCAACAACGTCGTCCCGGAGGACGACAACGACAATGACGGTGCGGCACGCTACCTCTACCGCCTCCAGAAATAGTTTTTTTGGGGTTTAATACTGTATCTCGAATTCTTGATCATATGAATATAAATTCGCAGTGTGACTGAATGAAAGATATGCTTTGAACGAACTTGCGTTTTTCTCTCTTAATGTACAGACTTATCAAACGATTTTCTTTTGAAAAAAACGTCAATGGTTTTTAAATACAAAACACTCATCGCAAACGTTTTAGTTAGAACACCCGGATGCAAACCGACAGCTTCCCCAGGAAGCCAAGGGAAAATGTGCCGAGCAGGATTTCTGCATCCCTTGAACGCAATCGGTTCTTTTGCATGACCTGTGTGCAAACACGTACAAACAATTGGGTAAGATTTGCATATCTGTCATTTTGGGTATGTTTCCATTTGTCAAACTGAAAAGATTGACATTTGTTTATCTAGTAACATTGCCATTTGTCAACCTTGTAACACTGCGATTTGTCAAAATATGCAGCTAAACATCACTAGCACTATCTAATTGTTGGAACTAAAATCACTAGCACTGTTCATATGGACACCACTAGCAAGCGTGAGTTGATGGACGCATATGCAAATGTACCATTGATTACATACAACAAGTCATCAGCCCACAACGACAACGAGGATACACGTTGGATTATAGATCATTTCCAACAAAACATTCTAGTACAGTTTTTCTCACACAACAAATAACAAAGTGATGAAATGAACTTCAGCTCAACCACTCGTCGGCGTTGGAAACGCTTGCTTTGAACTAGAAGTGATTCTCTAGGAAGGGCCAGCTACTGTCAATTTGAGACCAACGCAGGACTGATCATCCATGCTGAAGCGGCCTATGTCAGGACCCATATTGGGATGGTAGGGAAGCATATCAATGTACAAGGTATAGATACAGTTGCTTCTCATAAATGGTAGTAATGTTGTGTCATCCCGAATACCCTGCAACGGATGTTGGAATAGGTCCAGAGAGTGCGACCATGCGAGACAACACTTGCTTGCTTAGTAACATCAGCAGTGCCCTGTATACAGACAAGAAGAAGAGGTGATCCATCGGAATAAGTTGCCAGGCGCCACTGAGTATATGGGTCCAGCTCGTCCTCATGCTCGTGATCATCAGCATCGTCATCTCCCCCTTGGTTAGAAAAATTTAAAATTATAGGTGGTGGAATGTTCACAGGACCTTGGAAACACAAGAAGGTTAATTAATTAGTAAAGGGAAACTAGCTAACCCGCATGCATGTGGATGAAACAATTATAATTACGGTGGAAGACAAACGTACCGAAAGCATGATGATTCCATGCAAAAACAGTGCCATGAGTGGTGGCAGGAAACACAGGACCCTCGTATTGAATTGCATCATAGTACTCATCCGTGTACAGAAATTGATTTTTGAGCAATATCCATCGAGGTGTGGAAGTAAGGAAGGCAACAAGCTTGTCGAAGATAGCAATAACTTCATAGTTCGAGTAATCCCAATAGCGGCTGGGAACTCGACAAATTGCTATCTTCCGTAGACGACAGTCACCATGATCGTATTTGAACTCACATAGAATACCGGTGTACTAAACCTCTGGGCAGTCGTCTGAGATTTTTGGAAGTGGAACCCGGTGACGAGTGTGCACCTTCACAAGTTCCCACTCGCAGTTGTACCCAATGTGAACAACCCAATCTCCATTTGCGCCTGACCAAGCCTTGCCCTCAAGCGATGGCATCTTAACATCATACGTATCATTATCAAGCGGCATCAACTTGCACAAGGCGAGGCTTCCCTCATCCCCACGCCAGTCAGCAGGGTCACGGTGAAGAAGATAGGGGAGATCAAACCGCTCCTGGACCCTTGGGTTCCTTGTAATGATGTTATTAGTTGAGTCGAGAATGGTCTTGAACGAACCTACCATGCTAGCCGAGGTGATGACGTCGCACCGATCAATGAGTTACTCCACCGCGTCATCATTCAAATCGAGGCAAGAATAACGGGGTCGTTTCCGGCCTATTCCCTCCATGGAGAAGATGATCGAACAATGGCAGAAGGAAGGGTGAAGGCGAATGGAGGAGGGAGGAAGAGCGTGTGACAGTAGTTCCAAATCAAGAGGGAAAGGCGAAGAGGCGGTGGACGGTTGCCACGGTACACGAAGAGGCGCCTGGGGAGTGAACGGTTGCCACAGAGGTCACACACTGACAACAAGGGCCGAGTGAACCGCATGCGTATATCGCACACACCTTGATCTGGTCGACCGTTTCTTTTGTGTTGCCTAATCACAAACAGTTCATCCGAGTGAACCGTATGCTGTATATCACACACACCTTCATCTGGCTGACCATTTCTTTCGTGTTGCCTAATCACAAACAGTTCATCCGAGGGAACCGTATGCTGTGTATCGCACACACCTTCATCTGGCTGCCCGTTTATTTTGTTCCTCCTCATCGCAAACAGTTAATTGAACTGAACCGTATGCCCTTCATCGCACACGCAACTAAAACCTGAACCGTGTTTGATGCATCCTCCATCGCAAATGTTTTATACATTTCTGACGCTTTTCATACAACACCGTTTGCGATTATTGCATCGCACATAGTTTCTCGAAGGGTCTCTGGTCGTAGTGTCACATTAGCAGCATCCTGCAGTAGTGATACCTTTCACTTTGCCATCCTTCTTATCCTCCAAATACTTGGGGCAGTTCTGCTTCTAGTAGAAGCACTCAGTTTCAAGCTTAGGTCCATGATACGTCCATTTTGCATCATGCTTTTATATCGATATTTATTGCATTATGGGCTGTTATTACACGTTATGTCACAATACTTATGCCTTTTCTCTCTTAATTTACAAGGTTTACATGAAGAGGGAGAATGCCGGCAGCTGGAATTCTGGGCTGGAAAAGGAGCAAATATTAGAGACCTATTCTGCACAACTCCAAATGTCCTGAAACTCCACGAAAGTTATTTTTGAAATTAATAAAAAATACTGAGCGAAGAAAGTACCAGAGGGGGGCCACCCACCATCCACGAGGGTGGGGGCCGCGCCCTACCCCCCTGGGCGCGCCCCCTGCCTCGTGGGCCCCCTGGCAAGCCTCCGGTGCCCATCTTCTGCTATATGAAGTCTTTTACCCTGGAAAAAATCATAAGCAAGCTTTCGGGAAGAAACTCCGCCGCCACGAGGCGGAACCAATCTAGGGCTTCGGCAGAGCTGTTCTACCGGGGAAACTTCCCTCCGGGAGGGGAAATCATCGCCATCGTCATCACCAACGATCCTCTCATCGGGAGGGGGTCAATCTCCATCAACATCTTCACCAGCACCATCTCCTCTAAAACCCTAGTTCATCTATTGTATCCAATCTTTGTCCCAAAGCCTCAGATTGGTACCTGTGGGTTGCTAGTAGTGTTGATTACTCCTTCTAGTTGATGCTAGTTGGTTTATTTGGTGGGTCCTTTATGCATATTAATACCCCTCTGATTATGAACATGAATATGATTTGTGAGTAGTTACGTTTGTTCCTGAGGACATGGGAGATGTCTTGCTATAAGTAGTCATGTGAATTTGGTATTCGTTCGATATTTTGATGAGATGTATGTTGTCTTTCCTCTAGTGGTGTTATGTGAACGTCGACTACATGAAACTTCACCATTGTTTGGGCCTAGAGGAAGGAATTGGGAAGTAATAAGTAGATGATGGGTTGCTAGAGTGACAGAAGCTTAAACCCTAGTTTATGAGTTGCTTCGTAAGGGGCTGATTTGGATCCATATGTTTCATGCTATGGTTAGGTTTACCTTAATACTTCTTTTGTAGTTGCGGATGCTTGCAATAGGGGTTAATCATAAGTGGGATACTTGTCCAAGAAAGGGCAGTACCCAAGCACCGGTCAACCCACATACCAAATTATCAAAGTAACGAACGCGAATCATATGAGCGTGATGAAAACTAGCTTGACGATAATTCCCATGTGTCCTCGGGAGCGTTTTCCTTCATATAATAGTTCGTCCAGGCTTGTCCTTTGCTACCAAAAGGATTGGGCCATCTTGTTGCACCTTATTTACTTTTATTACTTGTTACCCGTTACAAATTACCTTATCACAAAACTATCTGTTACCGATAATTTTAGTGCTTGCAGAGAATACCTTACTGAGAACCGCTTGCCATTTCCTTCTGCTCCTCGTTGGGTTCGACACTCTTACTTATCGAAAGGACTACGATAGATCCCCTATAGTTGTGGGTCATCAGTCTAGACTTGGGCTTCTTCCCTGGAGCAGCAACTTGCTTGCTATTCTTCTTGAAGTTCCCCTTCTTTCCTTTGCCCTTTTTCTTGAAACTAGTGGTCTTATTAACCATCAACACTTGATGCTCCTTCTTGATTTCTACCTCCGCAGCCTTAAGCATCGCGAAGAGCTCGGGAATTGTCTTTTCCATCCCTTGCATATTATAGTTCATCACGAAGCCTTTATAGCTTGGTGGCAGTGATTGAAGAACTCTGTCAATGACACAATCATCCGGGAGATTAACTCCCAGCTGAGTGAAGTGGTTATGGTACCCAGACATTCTGAGTATGTGTTCACTGACAGAACTGTTCTCCTCCATTTTGCCGCTATAGAACTTGTTGGACACTTCATATCTCTCAACTCGGGCATTTTCTTGAAATATTAACTTCAATTCCTAGAACATCTCATATGTTCCATGATGTTCAAAACGTCTTTGAAGTCCCAATTCTAAGCCGTAAAGCATGGCACACTGAACTATCGAGTAGTCATTAGATTTAGCTTGCCAGACGTTCATAACGTCTGGAGTTGCTCCTGCAGCAGGCCTTGCACCTAGCGGTGCTTCCAGGACGTAATTCTTCTGTGCAGCAATGAGGATAATCCTCAAGTTACGGACCCAGTCCTTGTAGTTGCTACCATCATCTTTCAACTTAGCTTTTTCTAGGAACGCATTAAAATTCAAGGGAACGGTAGCACGAGCCATTGATCTACAACAACATAGATATGCAAAAACTATCAGGACTAAGTTCGTGCTAAATTAAAGTTCAATTAATCATATTACTTAAGAACTCCCACTTAAATAGACATCCCTCTAGTCATCTAAATGATCACGTGATCCATATCAACTAAACCATGTCCGACCATCACGTGAGGTGGAGTAGTTTCCAATGGTGAACATCTCTATGTTGATCATATCTACTATATGATTCACGTTCGACCTTTCGGTCTTAGTGTTCCGAGGCCATATCTGTATATGCTAGGCTCGTCAAGTTTAACCTGAGTATTCTGCACGTGCAAAACGGTCATACACCCGTTGTATGTGAACGTAGAGCTTATCACACCCGATCATCACGTGGTGCCTCGGCACGACGAACTGTAGCCACGGTGCATACTCAGGAAGAACACTTATACCTTGAAATTTAGTGAGGGATCATCTTATAATGCTACCGCCGTACTAAGCAAAATAAGATGCATAAAAGGTAAACATCGCAAGCAATCAAAAATATGTGACATGATATGGCCATCATCATCTTGTGCCTTTGATCTCCACCTCCAAAGCACTGTCATGATCTCCATCATCACCGGCTTGACACCTTGATCTCCATCATAGCATCATTGTCGTCTCGCCAACTATTGCTTCTACAACTATCGCTACCGCATAGTGATAAAGTAAAGCAATTACATGGCGATTGCATTTCATACAATAAAGCGACAACCATAAGGCTCATGCCAGTTGCCGATAACTTCTACAAAATATGATCATCTCATACATTAACTTATATCACATCATGTCTTGACCATATCACATCACAACATGCCCTACAAAAACAAGTTAAACGTCCTCTACTTTGTTGTTGCAAGTTTTACGTGGATGCTACGTACGGGCTTCTAGCAAGAACCGTTCTTACCTACGCATCAAAACCACAACGATTTTTCATCAAGTGTGCTGTTTTAACCTTCAACAAGGACCGACCATAGTCAAATTCGATTCAACTAAAGTTGGAGAAACAGACACCTGCCAAGCCACCTTTATGCAAAACAAGTTGCATGTTTGTCGGTGGAACCGGTCTCATGAACATGGTCATGTAAGGTTGGTCCGGGCCGCTTCATCCAACAATACCGCCGAATCAAAATAAGACGTTGGTGGTAAGCAGTATGACTATTATCGCCCACAACTCTTTGTGTTCTACTCATGCATATCATCTACGCATAGACCTGGCTCGGATGCCACTGTTGGGGAACGTAGCATGCAATTTCAAAAAAATTCCTACGATCACGCAAGATCTATCTAGGAGATGCAGAGCAACGAGAGGGGAGAGTGTGTCCATGTACCTTCTTAGACTGAAAGCGGAAGCGTTAGGTTAACGCGGTTGATGTAGTCGAACATCTTCTCGATCCAACCGATCAAGTACCGAACGTACCGCACCTCCGAGTTCAGCACACGTTCAGCTCGATGACCTCCCTCGAACTCTTGATCCTGTAGATGGTCGAGGGAGAGTTTCATCAGCACGACGGCATGGTGACGGTGATGGTAATGTGATCCACGGAGGGCTTCGCCTAAGCACTACGTGAATATGACCGGAGGAGTAAACCGTGGAGAGAGACGCCGCACACGGCTTGGAACAATTTGTGTGTCTCCAAGGGGTGCCCTGCGCACGTATATAAAGGAGGGACAGGAGCAGGCCAGCCACGAGGGGCGCTCCAAGGAGAGGTGAGTCCTACTAGGACTCCAGTCCTAGTAGGATTCGGCCCCCTTTTTCCTTCTCATGGAGGGGGAACGAGGGAAGGGAGAGGGAATAGGAGAAGGAAAGGGGGGCGCGCCCCCTCCCCTAGTCAAATTCGGACTCCCTATGGGAGGAGGGCGCGACCACCCCTTGTGGGCTGCCTCCCCTCTCCCCTATGGCCCATGTAGGCCCATTACTTTCCCCGGGGGGTTCCGGTAACCCCTCGGTACTCCGATAAATATCCGAAACATCCCGAAACCATTCTGGTGTCCAAATACTATCCTCCAATATATCAACTTTACCTCTCGACTATTCTGAGACTCGCCATCATGTCCGTGATCTCATCCGGGACTCTGAACAATCTTCGGTCACCAAAACACATAACTCATAATACAAATCATCATCGAACGTTGTCGGTGGAAACGACACCTATGGGATCACTGGAATCCCTTCTACGGTTGGCGGGTGCGGGGTCGTGAGAAGAGTAGGTCTAACAGAAGCACACAGATCATTTACCCAGGTTCAGGCCGCGAGGACGCGTAATACCCTAGTCCTGCTTTGGTGGATGTATTGAGTGTTCTTGTGTTCTTGAGCTAGCTACGGGGTGCAACTTGTCCAAAAGAGCCGAATCCCTCTCCAGTATGCCATGGGCCTCCTTTTATAGTCAAAAGGGGCCGCCACAGTGGCACACAAGAGGTGGAAAGGTCTACAGTGTTGCGAGCTTATCGCCTGTATTACAGGACAAGACGCATTTAATGCATCACTTAGGTGTCCCATAGCTTTATTGGGGACGGGAACGAGGCCCGTCCCATCCGTCGCCGCCTCGCCTTGCTTCGACATGCGCCCAGGCCAGCGATGCATGCGACGCCATGTAGGAAGGCAGGCAGCTGAGGTGGCACGGTGGTAGGGTCTTCACGAAGATCTGCATGCCACCACGCAGGTGCTTGCGGAGTTGGCGTAGAGGCCGCCCGTCGCCATGCAGGTGCCTGCCCAGCTGGTTGAGCTAGCAGCTGCTTGGGGATGGCGGTGGAGTCTTGGTTGACGCGGGCCTGGCCGTGGCCCTGCTAACGCCCTCGGCAAGGGCCTTGCCGGGGGCCCGGCAAGGGTCTTGTCGTGGTGTTGCAGTCGTCCCCGGCAAGGCGCTTGCCGGGGGTCTTGAGGATTCCCTCGGCTGGGATCCCGTCGAGGGTCCCCGTCTTCTGGTCCTCATCTGATCTCACATGTTTATGATATTGACACACATCTGCATGCCATCGCGGAGGTGCCTCCCGAACACTAGTCCCAACGTAGTTGGTTGGGTCGAAACCCGTGGGCTCAAAGGTGGCTCGCTCTGTTGGTGTTGGGCAAGTTGCCCCCGGCAAGGCTCTTGCCGGGGCCGCGAAGGCCGCCCCGACAAGGGCCTTGCCGGGGGGGGGGGGTCCACCTCGCCCTCTTGCTCTTCTATTTCCTTGGTCTTGGCGTTGTCTTGGTTGTCTTGTGCTTCGGCTTCTCTCTGGGTTCCCTCCTTTGCCCTGCTACGTGCGGCCGTGGCGCGTGGCTCTGACTGCCCGTGCACAAGTAAAGGGGTTAAAAGGAGAGACCCTACTTTTGTACACCGACAGGAGCCCCCGGGCCTAGGCCACACATAAGCGCGACACGTTGTTGGGCCAGGCCCAAAATGGTGCGCGGGCAGGTGGGGCGGATTTTACCGCAGTAACTGTTCCTTCCGCTGCGCTTCCCCATGACCTGCGTTGAACGCACGACGTGGGGGGTCGTGCGTGACGTGGGGGTCATGCGCGGTGCGGTCTCTGGACGCATGCGTCACGTCGCAGTTAATGGGAAAGGAGGCGGCCCGCGCCTTCCCCGTAAAAAGGGATAACTGCGGGCGCGTTGCTCACTTTACCCCCCTTCCTGCGTCTTCTCCAATCTTAGAGCCGCCGCCTCCCTCGTTCGTCCTCTTTCCCGAGCCTTCCGCCTTTGCTCGCCGCCGCTACGTATTCGCTGTCCTCCGCCCCTCGCTTCTCGCAGCCGCCATGGCTCCCAAATCCACCAAGGGCAAGGGAGTGGCTGATGAGGACATGTACCTAGGGTAGGGTCGCAGGCCTGACCTAAATACCCTCCCCAAGGACATCACTCTAAAGCCAGAAGCATTCGAGGGGTACCATCACCCACTCGACCAGAAACATTTCCACTCGGAGGAATCAAGATCACTCGACCGTAACAAGAAACACTCGACGGACAGAAGACCTAAAGTCACTCTACACAGCAACGGTCGAGCATTAACTCCTAGACTTAATAGCCATTTATAACACTTTATTACGGACGTTACCAGTAACGCCCCCTCTTGATGTACCTTAAATCCCTTGTAACGTGGGCTGGCCGGGGTCCTGGCGCACTCTATATAAGCCACCCCCCTCCACATGCACAAGGGTTCGCACCCCCTGTAACAAATACGCATATAATCTACTCGACTGCCTCCAGGCTCCGAGACGTAGGGTTGCTACTTCCTCCGAGAAGGGCCTGAACTCGTAAAACTCGTGCGTACAACTTCTCCATAGCTAGGATGTAACACCCCGGATGTAACTTTCCATATTTGTAACTCCAACTCTTGCCATTTTCGGCTATGTGTTATGATATTCCCTCCGTGGTCGGATTTTATCTTTCGTTTTGCATTTTGTTTTCGTCATGCATCTCATATCATGTCTTCATGTGCATTGCATTTGCATACGTGTTCGTCTCATGCATCCGAGCATTTTCCCCGTTGTCCGTTTTGCAATTCGGCACTCCCACCTCCTCCGGCGCATCCCTCTTGTTTTCTTTTCGTGAACGGGTGTTGAACATTCTCGGAATGGACCGAGGCTTGTCATGTGGCCTTGGTATACCACCGGGAGACCACCGGTCAAGTCCCAGATTCTTACATGATATGCCCCTGTTCATTGCATCATAACTCTCTGCATATAGCTCCGTTTCACGCGTGCAATATATTAAAATGTTGGTCTCGTGATGCTCTTCATTTTGTTCCATTGCACCATGTTAATTGGAGTCTATGTTGATGCCCAAATCTCTGGTGCAAGAGTGCTAGTTGCTGTTATCTGCTGTTACTTAGCAGAACTTGGAGATTTGTTATTTTTGTTGCATTTAATCTGTGCATCGTATGAGTATGAGCTCTACATGTGTTTTTTTGTATTCCATGCCATCTTTCCAGTGGTGTATGCCATGTATTTTTTTGATCTCTGTGGTGAATAGCACAATCATGCAAACTAGGCTCCGTAATGTTTCTGATTTCAGGGACTTAGTGATTTCTCTAAGTCTGTGACTGCTGTTATTTTGTTGCTATGTATCCATATGGCTACAGAGAGATCCATGCTTATTTTGGTGATGTTTAGTAAGGATGTGTTGTAGATATTATTGTAGTTGTTCTATTCATGCCCTTGTTTACAATTATTGAGTGCCATAGCATGACTCAATCATGCTCTACTTTTGCTATAAAATATTTCTGGCAGATTCTTAACATGATATTCAATTTTGCCAAGGATGTTGTAGTTGTTTCATACATGCTATGCATTTGGTCTTGCCATGGATATCTTCATAAACATGCCATCTTACTGTAGGTATGCTTTTTTGTCATGCATTGCTTTGTGGTGAGTGCATCAAGCTCACCAAGATGCCTTCATATTATTGTTTCTGTCCTGCTCTGTTTTCTGCCAAGTCTGAAACCTGTTAACGAAACTTGCTATGTTTACATGGTTTCCATCATATCTTCTCTTCCTTTTTGGCTTATGGTCAGTAAGGTACTTTTGTCATATGCATTTAGTAGAATACTTCCATGCCTTGTTTCGCCATGTTAATTTCCTGTAGCATGTTGATTTCGTGCTCTGGACATTGCTACCTGATGCTCTTTCAGACATGTCCAGTAATTTCACTAAGTCTGTGAACCTGTTATCTTTTGCACTTTTGCCATGCTTGTTTGAACCTGTTATGTTGTGTTCTAGACGTAGCTCAGTGTTCATCCTTTGTCAAGCATCTCCTATGGATTGCTGTCATATGCTTTGTTGCTATGTTGGAGTGCTGTAGCATTGTTACTTGTTGCATTTTAAGTGCTATCATGCTGTTAATCACAGATTCGTGTCATTCTTGTTTTGCTTGCCATTTGCAAACCGTGCATCCGTTTCCGGTGATCTTTATATCGATTTCAACCGAAATCATCTCATCTTTCCATTGGCATGCTTGGTTTGCCAAGTTACTGCCTTGTTCATCATTTTCTTCCGAAGCACGCATATGCATCGCATATCATATCTTGCATATCATTCATGTATTGCATCATGTTGCTTGTGCCTTTCCCGTGATTGATTGTGGTTCCGTTGCTTGTGCTTTTGTTTTGGGTAGATCCGGGAGACGAGTTCGTGAATGAGGAACCTGTTGAGTACGCTTACGAGGATCAAGCTTTCGACAACTCTGAGAACCTTGCAGGCAAGATGACCACACCCTCGAAATCACTTCTATCTTTGCTTTGCTAGTTGTTCGTTCTATTGCCATGCTGCGCTACCTACCACTTGCTATATCATGCCTCCCATATTGCCATGTCAGCCCCTAACCATCTTTTCCTAGCAAACCGTTGTTTGGCTAAGTTACCACTTTTGCTCAGCCCTTCTTATAGCGTTGCTAGTTGCAGGTGAAGATGAAGTTTGTTCCATGTTGGAACATGGATATGTTGGGATATCACAATATCTCTTATTATATTAATGCACCTATATATTTGGTACAGGGTGGAAGGCTCGGCCTTATGCCTTGTGTTTTGTTCCACTCTTGCCGCCCTAGTTTCCGTCATACCGGTATTATGTTCCTTGAGTTTGCGTTCCTTACGCGGTTGGGTGATTTATGGGACCCCCTTGACAGTTCGCCTTGAATAAAACTCCTCCAGCAAGGCCCAACTTTGGTTTTACCATTTGCCACGTAAGCCTTTTTCCCCCGGGTTTTCGCGAGTCCGAGGGTCATCTTTATTTAAACCCCCGGACCAGTGCTCCTTCGAGTGCTGGCCCAAACCGAGCGATGTCCGGCGCCCCCTGGGCAACCAGGGTCTATACCAACCCGACGTCTGGCTCATCCGTTGTGCCCTGAGAACGAGATATGTGCAGCTCCTATCGGGATTTGTCGGCACATTCGGGTGGCTTTGCTGGTCTTGTTTTACCATTGTCGAAATGTCTTGTAAACCGGGATTCCGAGACTGATCGGGTCTTTCCGGGAGAAGGTTTATCCTTCGTTGACCGTGAGAGCTTATAATGGGCTAAGTTGGGACACCTCTGCAGGGTATTATCTTTCGAAAGCCGTGCCCGTGGTTATGAGGCAGATGGGAATTTGTTAATGTCCGGTTGTAGAGAACTTGTCACTTGACCCAATTAAAATACATCAACTGCGTGTGTAGCCGTGATGGTCTCTTCTCGGCGGAGTCCGGGAAGTGAACACGGTTTGAGTTATGTATGAACGTAAGTAGTTTCAGGATCACTTCTTGATCATTGCTAGTTGACGACCGTTCCATTGCTTCTCTCCTCGCTCTCATTTGCGTATGTTAGCCACCATATATGCTTAGTGCCTGCTGCAGCTCCACCTCATTACACCATCTTTTCCTATAAGCTTAAATAGTCTTGATCTCGCGGGTGTGAGATTGCTGAGTCCCCATGACTCACAGATTCTACCAAAACAGTTGCAGGAGCCGACGATGCCAGTGCAGGTGACGCAACCGAGCTCAAGTGGGAGTTCGATGAAGAACGTGGTCGTTACTATGTGTCTTTTCCTGATGATCAGTAGTGGAGCCCAGTTGGGTTGATCGGGGATCTAGCATTTGGGGTTATCTTATTTTCATTTGGTTTTGACTGTAGCCGGTCTATGTGTGGATTTTGGATGATGTATGAATTATATTTATGTATTGTGTGAAGTGGCGATTGTAAGCCAACTCTCGTTATCCCATTCTTGTTCATTACATGGGATTGTGTGAAGATGACCCTTCTTGCGACAAAACCACTATGCGGTTATGCCTCTAAGTCGTGCCTCGACACGTGGGAGATATAGCCGCATCATGGGCGTTACAAGTTGGTAATCAGAGCCATCCCCGACTTAGGAGCCCCCTGCTTGATCGAATCGCTGGCGTTGTTGAGTCTAGAACAAAAATGTTTTGAGTCTTAGGATTATATATATCGGAGAGTAGGATTCTTTTACTCCTCAGTCCCTTCGTCGCTCTGGTGAGGTCTCCTGACGTAGAAGTTTTGACTCTTCTCTCCTCAAATTTCACTAAAAATTTTTTAGGATCACGCGGGTATCTTAGAATCGTTCCGATGGTTTTGTGACGAGAACATTGTTCTTGGTGCCTCCTGACATTTAGGGGTTGTGGCAGTGTCCCGGGGAGTTGAGCTCCGAGGTGTTGTCGTCACAATTTTATCGTTGCAGTTCTGGAATACCTGAGTTTCGCCGACATCGAAATCTCTTTTATGCAGTTGTTGGTGAGATCACCTCGACGCCACCCAGTACTGGGGCGGGAGTTCGGGAGTATTTCCATAACTCGTATAACGGATGCTTTTCGAAGGTTGAGGTACACGATTTCCGAAGGTTTCTTGGTTATGTGTTGACGGATGGATACAGCTGGATCTAGGGATTGCTAGTTTGGGTGATATATTTTGTGTCCCCTGTATCCCCAACACCAGATTGCATAACCAGAAAGTTTCGGGAGTTTATAGGTGGGATTCATGTAGCTCTTAGCATTTCTCCCCGCAGATATTTGGTTTGTGATTGGGTAATCCTTACCACTTATTTGTTCCACTCGTACCTTTTTATTTTATTCATCAATCTCTTATCAAGTGGCTTCTCACCTTAATGGAAGTGTGATGATTTACTATGGAATTCATTCGTTCATCCTCGTTCGAATGTTTATTGTGAAGACTATATGTTGCAATTTCTATTCGTTGATTCAACTTGACTATTTGTCTATCAAGATGCTAACGGATGTCACCCTCTTCAGGATGGCTCCGCCAACGCGTCAGAATCCGGATCGCAATGAAGGGAGTCAGGCGAACCCTCCGCCACCACCTCCGCCTCCAGAGGCATGGCAAGCTATCATGGCAGCCACCAACGCCAATGCTCAGATGATTCTGCAACTCTTGCAAGAACGCACCCAAGGGCAAGGCAATCAAGGAAATCAAGGTCAAGGCAACAATCAGCCTCACTTCGCTACCCTCAATCAGTTTCTCGCAAATCAGCCCAAGTCTTTCATCTACTGTGCCGAGGCCACAGATGCCGATGATTGGCTCGTGGACATCAACAAGCATTTTGAATGTAGCAATGTCAGGCCTGAGGACTTTGTCAAGTTCGCTTCTTTTCAACTCAAGGATCAAGCTGCCGAGTGGTATCAACAATACAAAGATTCCAGAGGAGGTCGTGTGATTACCTGGGATGATTTCCGTCGAGACTTCAAAGCTCACCACATTCCACAAAGTGTTGTTGAGAGCAAGCGTGAGGAGTTCCGCAATCTTAAGCAAGGCAGCATGTCCGTGTATCAATACAACACTCAGTTTCAGAAACTTGCTCGCTTCGCTAAGCAAGACGTTCCTGATGAAAAGAGCATGATCTATCAATTCAGAAGTGGCCTCAGAGAAGATCTGCAATTACCTCTTGTGCTTTTTGAGCCGACCAAGTATGATGATTTCTACAATATGGCACTTAAGCAAGAGGCTGCTCAGCTCAAGTGTGAGGCTTCTAAGAAGAGAGTCAGAGACGCAGTTCAGTCTTCTTCTTCCTCACTAGTGGCTGCTAAGCAACAGAAGTTCTGGTTGCCTCCTCCTCCTCCGTTTCGTCAGCCTTACCAGCAGAAGAACAAAGGTGGCCATGGATCTTCCCACTCATCCAACTCTGGCTATTAGAACAAGTCTTAGAATCAAGCTCCAAAGTCGAATGCTCCTTATCATCGTCCACTCTCAGAGGTGACTTGCAACAAGTGTCAGCAGAAAGGTCACTATGCTAACAAGTGCTTCAACCAAAGGCGCCTTCCGCCTCCTCCTCCTGTGAGATCTTCCAGCAATGCAGTGGTCAAGCATAATCCCAAGTCTGCAAAGGTGAACATGATGAATGCAGCTCAAGAGGAGGAATCTACTGATGTGATAATGGGTAATCTCTCAGTTAATGATATTCCTGCAAAAGTTCTTTTTGATACTAGTGCATCGCTTTCTTTCATATCAAGACCATTTGCATCCAAGCATGAGTTGGTTTTTCAAGATTTGCCTAGACCGTTATCAGTTGTCTCTCCGGGTAAATTCATGAACGCAAGCTCCATGGTTCCGGATGTTTCCATCAAGATGGGGAACTATAAATTTTTGTCTTCCCCAATTGTTCTTTGTGACTCGGATATTGATCTTATTCTCGGGATAGACTGGCTTTCTAAGCACGAGGCTCAACTTGATTGTGCTGCCAGGGAAATTCAATTGACACACTCTTCTGAGGATGTTATCATTTATGCCGCTCGTGATGAAACCATTCGGTTGTTTTCTCTCAATGAGAAGGGCGAATTGAATGCCATCTCTCAAATTCCAATCGTTTGTGAGTACCAAGATGTCTTTCTAGAAGAGCTTCCGGGTATGCCTCCTCACCGGCCAGTTGAGTTTGTTATCGATCTTGAGCCCGGCACTGAACCTGTTTGCAAGCGTCCTTACAAGCTTGGACCCAAGGAGCTGAAGGAATTGAAGAAATAGCTCAATGAACAAGAGTGTCTGGGTTTGATCAGACCGAGTTCATCTCCATGGGGTTGTGGTGTTCTTTTTGTCCAGAGGAAGGATGGCACGGAACGACTTTGTGTCGACTATCGTCCATTGAACAAGAAGACAATCAAGAACAAGTATCCACTTCCCAACATCAATGAGCTATTCGAGCAACTCAAAGGTGCTAAAGTATTCTCCAACCTTGACCTTCGTATGGGTTATCATCTGATTCGCATTCGTGAAGAAGATATTCCCAAGACAACATTCAGAATAAGCTTTGGTTCTTATGAATATACTGTCATGTCTTTCGGCCTTGTCAATGCTCCTCCAACATTCTCTCGGATGACGAATTTCATCTTCAACCCCTATACCAATGAATTCGTCCTAGTGTATCTCGATGATATCTTGGTCTTCTCCAAGAATAAGAAGGATCATGCCAAATATTTGCGATTGGTGCTCGACAAGCTCAGAGAGTATCAATTCTATGCGAAGTTCTCAAAATGTGAGTTTTGGCTTGATGAAGTTCTTTACCTTGGTCACATCATCTCTGCCAAGGGCATCGCGGTTAACCCCGAGAAGGTGTCCGCAATTGTGAATTGGGAACCTCCTCAGAATGTCAAGCAGCTCCGCAGTTTTCTTGGTCTTGCAAGCTATTGCCGAAGATTCGTTGAGAATTTCTCTAAGGTTGCAAAGCCTCTTTCCAACCTCCTCCAGAAGCATGTGAAGTATGTCTGGTCTCCTGAGTGTGACGTTGCTTTCAACACTCTCAAAGAGAAACTCGTCACAGCTCCTGTCTTAACTCCTCCTGATGAATCCAAGTCATTCGAAGTTTTCTTTGATGCTTCTCTCCAAGGTCTCGGTGCTGTGTTAATGCAAGAGAAGAAAGTTGTGGCCTATACCTCTCGTCAGTTGAAGCCCAACGAAAAGAACTACCCCACTCATGATCTTGAGTTGGCGGCAGTTGTCCATGCATTAATAACGTGGAGACATCTCTTGTTGGGAAGAAAAGTGGACATATTCACCGATCACAAGAGTCTCAAGTAGATCTTCACTCAGCCCAACCTCAATCTCAGGCAGACTCGATGGGTCGAAATGATTCAAGAGTACAATCCAAGTATTGAATATACTCGAGGCAAGGCCAATGTCATTGCAGATGCTTTAAGCAGGAAGGCTTATTGCAACAGCTTAATTCTCAAGCCATTCCAACCGGATCTTTGTGAAGCTTTCCGCAAGCTGAATCTCCAAGTTGTTCCTCAAGGCTTTCTTGCCAACCTTATAGTCTCTCCTACTTGTGAAGATCAAATTCATGAGGCACAACTCCTGGATGCCATGGTGAAGAAGGTGAAACGTGGTATCGACAAGGGTCTTTCCAAATACAAGTGCTATCGCATTGATGACAGAGACACTTTATTCTTCGAGGACCGGATTGTGGTTCCTAAAGGTGATCTAAGGAAAGTCATAATGAACGAGGCGCACAATTCTCTTCTTTCCATTCATCCTGGAAGTACGAAGATGTACCATGACCTCAAGCAGTCGTATTGGTGGACTCGAATGAAGCGAGAAATCGCTCAATTCGTGAATGAATGTGATGTCTGTCGAAGAGTGAAAGCAGAACACAAACGACCAGCTGGTCTCCTCCAACCTCTTGCTATCCCAGAATGGAAGTTTGATCATATCGAAATGGACTTCGTGACTGGATTTCCCAAGTCCAAGCGTGGAAATGATGCTATCTTCGTTGTCATTGACAAGCTTACTAAAGTGGCTCATTTCCTTCCAATCAAAGAATCCATCACAACAGCTCAGTTGGCAGAGCTACACACCTCCAGAATTGTCTCCTTGCACGGCATTCCACAATTGATTTCTTCAGATCGTGGAAGCATTTTCACCTCTAAGTTCTGGGACTCCTTCCAGAAGGCCATGGGCACAAACATTCGCTTCAGCACAGCTTTCCATCCTCAAACTAGTGGCCAAGTCGAGCGAGTCAATCAAATTCTTGAAGATATGCTCAGGGCTTGTGTCATTTCCTTTGGCATGAAATGGGAAGATTGTCTTGCATATGCCGAGTTCTCCTACAACAACAGCTTCCAAGCGAGTTCGGGCAAGGCCGAATTCGAGATCCTCTATGGCAGAAAGTGCCGTACTCCTCTCAATTGGTCAGAGACTGGTGAACGCCAACTTCTTGGCAATGACTTAATCACAGAGGCTGAAGAAATGTGTAAAGTCATCCGTGAAAATCTCAAAGCCGCGCAATCGCGCCAGAAGAGTTACTATGATAGCAAGCACCTCGTCAGCTCGATGACGTCCCTCGAACTCCGATCCAGCCGGGTGTTGAGGGAGAGTTTCGTCAGCACGACGGCGTGGTGACAATGATGATGTTCCACCGACGCAGGGCTTCGCCTAAGCTCCGCAACAGTATTATCGAGGTGTAATATGGTGGAGGGGGGCACCGCACACGGCTAAGAGATCTCAAGGATCAATTGTTGTGTCTCTGGGGTGCCCCCCTGCCCCCGTATATAAAGGAGGAAGGGGGAGGCAGCTGGCCAAGGGGAGAGGCGCGCCATAGGGGGGAGTCCTACTCCCACCGGGAGTAGGACTCCTCCTTTCCTTGTGGGAGTAGGAGAGGGGAAGGGGGAAGGAGAAAGAAGGAAGGGTGCGCCCCCCTTCCCTAGTCCAATTCGGACCAGACCATGGGGAGGGGCGCGGCCACCTTTTGAGGCCTTTCTCTCCTTTCCCGTATGGCCCATTAAGGCCCAATACGAATTCCCGTAACTCTCCGGTACTCCGAAAAATACCCGAATCACTCGGAACCTTTCCGAAGTCCGAATATAGTCGTCCAATATATCGATCTTTACGTCTCGACCATTTCGAGACTCCTCGTCATATCCCCGATCTCATCCGGGACTCCGAACTCCTTCGGTACATCAAAACTCAATAAAACTGTCATCGTAACGTTAAGCGTGCGGACCCTACGGGTTCGAGAACTATGTAGACATGACCGAGACACGTCTCCGGTCAATAACCAATAGCGGGACCTGGATGCCCATATTGGCTCCCACATATTCTACGAAGATCTTAATCGGTCAGACCGCATAACAACATACGTTGTTCCCTTTGTCACCGGTATGTTACTTGCCCGAGATTTGATCGTCGGTATCTCGATACCTAGTTCAATCTCGTTACCGGCAAGTCTCTTTACTCGTTCCGTAACACATCATCCCGCAACTAACTCATTAGTCACAATGCTTGCAAGGCTTATAGTGATGTGCATTACCGAGTGGGCCCAGATATACCTCTCCGACAATTGGAGTGACAAATCCTAATCTCGAAATACGCCAACCCAACAAGTACCTTTGGAGACACCTGTAGAGCACCTTTATAATCACCCATTTACGTTGTGACGTTTGGTAGCACACAAAGTGTTCCTCCGGTAAACGGGAGTTGCATAATCTCATAGTCATAGGAACATGTATAAGTCATGAAGAAAGCAATAGCAACATACTAAACGATCGAGTGCTAAGCTAACGGAATGGGTCAAGTCAATCACGTCATTATCCTAATGAGGTGATCCCGTTAATCAAATGACAACTCATGTCTATGGCTAGGAAACATAACCATCTTTGATTAACGAGCTAGTCAAGTAGAGGCATACTAGTGACACTCTGTTTGTCTATGTATTCACACATGTATTATGTTTCCGGTTAATACAATTCTAGCATGAATAATAAACATTTATCATGATATAAGGAAATATATAATACTTTGTTATTGCCTCTAGGGCATATTTCCTTCAGTCTCCCACTTGCACTAGAGTCAATAATCTAGTTCACATCGCCATGTGATTTAACATCAATAATTCACATCACCATGTGATTAACACCCATAGTTCACATCTCTATGTGACTAACACTCAAAGGGTTTACTAGAGTCAATAATCTAGTTCACATCGCTATGTGATTAACACCCAAAGAGTACTAAGGTGTGATCATGTTTGATTGTGAGATAATTTTAGTCAACGGGTCTGTCACATTCAGATCCGTAAGTATTTTGCAAATCTCTATGTCTACAATGCTCTGCACGGAGCTACTCTAGCTAATTGCTCCCACTTTCAATATGTATCTAGACCGAGACTTTAGAGTCATCTAGATTAGTGTCAAAACTTGCATCGACGTAACCCTTTACGACGAACCTTTTGTCACTTCCATAATCGAGAAACATTTCCTTATTCCACTAAGGATAATTTTGACCGCTGTCCAGTGATCTACTCCTAGATCACTATTGTACTCCCTTGCCAAAATCAGTGTAGGGTATACAATAGATTTGGTACACAGCATGGCATACTTTATAGAACCTATGGCCAAGGCATAGGGAATGACTTTCATTCTCTTTCTATCTTCTGCCGTGGTCGGGCTTTGAGTCTTACTCAATTTCATACCTTGTAACACAGGCAAGAACTCTTTCTTTGACTGTTGTATTTTGAACTACTTCAAAATCTTGTTAAGGTATGTACTCATTGAAAAAACTTATCAAGCGTCTTGATCTATCTCTATAGATCTTGATGCTCAATATGTAAGCAGCTTCACCGAGGTCTTTCTTTGAAAAACTCCTTTCAAACACTCCTTTATGCTTTGCAGAATAATTCTACATTATTTCCGATCAACAATATGTCATTCACATATACTTATCAGAAATGCTGTAGTGCTCCCACTCACTTTCTTGTAAATACAGGCTTCACCGCAAGTCTGTATAAAACTATATCCTTTGATCAACTTATCAAAGTGTATATTCCAACTCCGAGGTGCTTGCACCAGTCCATAGATGGATCGCTGGAGCTTGCATATTTTGTGAGCACCTTTAGGATTGACAAAACCTTCTGGTTGCATCATATACAACTCTTCTTTAATAAATCCATTAAGGAATGCAGTTTTGTTTATCCATTTGTCAGATTTCATAAAATGCGGCAATTGCTAACATGATTCGGACAGACTTAAGCATAGATACGAGTGAGAAACTCTCATCGTAGTCAACACCTTGAACTTGTCAAAAACCTTTTCGCGATAATTCTAGCTTTGTAGATAGTAACACTACTATCACTTTCTTCCTCTTGAAGATCCATTTAATCTCAATGGCTCGCCGGTCATTGGGCAAGTCAATCAAAGTCCACACTTTGTTCTCATACATGGATCTCATCTCAGATTTCATGGCCTCAAGCCATTTTGCGGAATCTGGGCTCATCATCGCTTCCTCATAGTTCGTAGGTTCGTCATGGTCAAATAACGTGACCTCCAGAACAGGATTACCGTACCACTCTGGTGCGGATCTTACTCTGGTTGACCTACGAGGTTTAGTAACAACTTGATCTGAAGTTTCATGATCATCATCATTAACTTCCTCACTCATTGGTATAGGACGTCACAGGAACCGTTTCTTGTGATGAACTACTTTCCAATAAGGGAGCAGGTACAGTTGCCTTATCAAGTTCTACTTTCCTCCCACTCACTTCTTTCGAGAGAAACTCCTTCTCTAGAAAGGATCCATACTAAGCAACGAATGTCTTGCCTTCGGATCTGTGATAGAAGGTGTACCCAACTGTCTCCTTTGGGTATCCTATGAAGACACATTTCTCCGATTTTGGTTTGAGGTTATCAGGATGAAACTTTTTCACATAAGCATCGCAACCCCAAACTTTAAGAAACGACAACTTCGGTTTCTTGCTAAACCTCAGTTCATAAGGCGTCGTCTCAACGGATTTTGATGGTGCCCTATTTAACGTGAATGTAGCTGTCTCTAATGCATAACCCCAAAACGATAGTGGTAATTGGTAAGAGACATCATAGATTGCACTATATCCAATAAAGTACTGTTATGACGTTTGGACACACCATTATGCTGTGGTGTTCCAGGTGGCATGAATTTGTGAAACTATTCCACATTGTTTTAACTGAAGGCCAAACTCGTAACTCAAATACTCTTCTCTATGATCAGATCGTAGAAACTTTATTTTCTTGTTACGATGATTTTCCACTTCACTCTGAAATTATATGAACTTTTCAAATGTTTCAGACTTATGTTTCATTAAGTAGATATACCCATATCTGCTCAAATCATCTGTGAAGGTGAGAAAATAACGATATCCGCCACGAGCCTCAATATTCATTGGACCACATACATCTGTATGTATGACTTCCAACAAATCTGTTGCTCTCTCCATAGTTCCGGAGAACGGCGTTTTAGTCATCTTGCCCATGAGGCACGGTTCGCAAGCATCAAGTGATTCCAAAATCCCATCAGTATGGAGTTTCTTCATGTGCTTTACACCAATATGACCTAAACGGCAGTGCCACAAATAAGTTGCACTATCATTATTAACTTTGCATCTTTTGGCTTCATTATTATGAATATGTGTATCACTACGATCGAGATCCAACAAACCATTTTCGTTGGTGTGTATGACCATAGAAGGTTTTTATTCATGTAAACATAACAACAATTGTTCTCTAACTTAAATGAATAACCGTATTGCAATAAACATGATCAAATCATATTCATGCTCAACGCAAACACCAAATAACACTTATTTAGTTTCAACACTAATCCCGAAAGTATAGGGAGTGTGCGATGATGATCATATCAATCTTGGAACTACTTCAAACACACATCGTCACCTCTCCTTTTACTAGTCTCTGTTTATTCTGCAACTCCCGTTTCGAGTTACTACTTTTAGCAACTGAACCAGTATCAAATACCGAGGGGTTGCTATAAACACTAGTAAAGTACACATCAATAACATGTATATCCAATATACCTTTGTTCACTTTGCCATCCTTCTTATCCAGCAAATAGTTGGGGTAGTTCCGCTTCCAGTGACCAGTCCCTTTGCAGTAGAAGCACTCAGTTTCAGGCTTAGGACCAGACTTAGGTTTCTTCACTTGAGCAGCAACTTGCTTGCCGTTCTTTTTGAAGTTCCCCTTCTATCCCTTTGCCCTTTTCTTGAAACTAGTGGTCTCGTCAACCATCAACACTTGATGTTTTTCTTGATTTCTACCTTCGTCGATTTCAGCATCACGAAGAGCTCGGGAATTACTTTCATCATCCCTTGCATACTATAGTTCATCACGAAGTTCTACTAACTTGGTGATGATGACTAGAGAATTATGTCAATCACTATTTTATCTGGAAGATTAACTCCCACTTGATTCAAGCGATTGTAGTACCCAGACAATCTGAGCACATGCTCACTAGTTGAGCGATTCTCCTCCATCTTTTAGCTATATAACTTGTTGGAGACTTCATATCTCTCAACTCGGGTATTTGCTTGAAATATTAACTTCAACTCCTGGAACATCTCATATGGTCCATGACGTTCAAAATGTCTTTGAAGTCCCGATTCTAAGCCGTTAAGCATGGTGCACTAAACTATCAAGTAGTCATCATATTGAGCTAGCCAAACGTTCATAACGTCTGCATCTGCTCCTGCAATAGGTCTGTCACCTAGCGGTGCATCAAGGACATAATTCTTCTGTGCAGCAATGAGGATAATCCTCAGATCACGGATCCAATCCGCATCTTTGCTACTAACATCTTTCAACATAATTTTCTCTAGGAACATATCAAAAATAAACAGGGAAGCAACAACGCGAGCTATTGATCTACAACATAATTTGCAAAATACTATCAGGACTAAGTTCATGATAAATTTAAGTTCAATTAATCATTTTACTTAAGAACTCCCACTTAGATAGACATCCCTCTAATCCTCTAAGTGATCACGTGATCCATATCAACTAAACCATGTCCGATCATCACGTGAGATGGAGTAGTTTCAATGGTGAACATCACTATGTTGATCATATCTACTATATGATTCACGCTCGACCTTTCGGTCTCCGTGTTTCGAGGCCATATCTGTTATATGCTAGGCTCGTCAAGTTTAACCTGAGTATTCCACGTGTGCAACTGTTTTGCACCCGTTGTATTTGAACGTAGAGCCTATCACACCCGATCATCACGTGGTGTCTCAGCACGAAGAACTTTCGCAACGGTGCATACTCAGGGAGAACACTTATACTTTGATAATTTAGTGAAGGCTCATCTTATAATGCTACCGTCAAACAAAGCAAGATAAGATGCATAAAGGATTAACATCACATGCAATCAATATAAGTGATATGATATGGCCATCATCATCTTGTGCTTGTGATCTCCATCTCCGAAGCACCGTGCTTGTGATCTCCATCTCCGAAGCACCGTCATGATCACCATCGTAACCGGCGCCACACCTTGATCTCCATCGTAGCATCGTTGTCGTCTCGCCAACTTATTGGTTTTACGACTATCGCTACCGCTTAGTGATAAAGTAAAACTATTACATGGCGATTGCATCTCATACAATAAAGCGACAACCATATGGCTCCTGCCAGTTGCCGATAACTCGGTTACAAAACATGATCATCTCATACAACACATTATATATAATCATGTCTTGACCATATCACATCACAACATGCCCTGCAAAAACAAGTTAGACGTCCTCTACTTTGTTGTTGCATATTTTACGTGGCTGCTACGGGCTTAGCAAGAACCGTTCTTACCTATGCATCAAAACCACAACGATAGTTTGTCAAGTTGGTGCTGTTTTAACCTTCGCAAGGACCGGGCGTAGCCACACTCGGTTCAACTAAAGTGAGAGAGACAGACACCCGCCGGTCACCTTTAAGCAACGAGTGCTCGCAACGGTGAAACCAGTCTCGCGTAAGCGTACGCGTAATGTTGGTCCGGGCCGCTTCATCTCACAATACCGCTGAACCAAAGTATGACATGCTGGTAAGCAGTATGACTTATATCGCCCACAGCTCACTTGTGTTCTACTCGTGCATAGCATCAACGCAAAAAACCAGGCTCGGATGCCACTGTTGGGGAATGTAGTAATTTCAAAAAAATTTCCTACGCACACGCAAGATCATGGTGATGCATAGCAACGAGAGGGGAGATTGTTGTCCACGTACCCTCGTAGACCGACAGCGGAAGCGTTATCACAACGCGGTTGATGTAGTCGTACGTCTTCACGATCCGACCGATCAAGTACCGAACGTACGGCACCTCCGAGTTCTACACACGTTTAGCTCGATGACGTCCCTCAAACTCCGATCCAGCCGAGTGTTGAGGGAGAGTTTCGTCAGCACGACGGCGTGGTGACGATGATGATGTTCCACCGACGCAGGGCTTCGCCTAAGCTCCGCAACGGTATTATCGAGGTGTAATATGGTGGAGGGGGGCACCGCACACGGCTAAGAGATCTCAAGGATCAATTGTTGTGTCTCTGGGGTGCCCCCTGCCCCCGTATATAAAGGAGCAAGGGGGAGGCAGCCGGCCAAGGGGAGAGGCGCGCCATAAGGGGGAGTCCTACTCCCACCGGGAGTAGGACTCCTCCTTTCCTTGTGGGAGTAGGAGAGGGGAAGGGGGAAGGAGAAAGAAGGAAGGGTGCGCCCCCCTTCCCTAGTCCAATTCGGACCAGACCATGGGGAGGGGTACGGCCACCTTTTGAGGCCTTTCTCTCCTTTCCCGTATGGCCCATTAAGGCCCAATACGAATTCCCGTAACTCTCCGGTACTCCGAAAAATACCCGAATCACTCGGAACCTTTCCGAAGTCCGAATATAGTCGTCCAATATATCGATCTTTACGTCTCGACCATTTCGAGACTCCTCGTCATATCCCCGATCTCATCCGGGACTCCGAACTCCTTCGGTACATCAAAACTCAATAAAACTGTCATCGTAACGTTAAGCGTGCGGACCCTACGGGTTCGAGAACTATGTAGACATGACCGAGACACGTCTCCGGTCAATAACCAATAGCGGGACCTGGATGCCCATATTGGCTCCCACATATTCTACGAAGATCTTAATCGGTCAGACCGCATAACAACATACGTTGTTCCCTTTGTCACCGGTATATTACTTGCCCGAGATTTGATCGTCGGTATCTCGATACCTAGTTCAATCTCGTTACCGGCAAGTCTCTTTACTCGTTCCGTAACACATCATCCCGCAACTAACTCATTAGTCACAATGCTTGCAAGGCTTATAGTGATGTGCATTACCGAGTGGGCCCAGAGATACCTCTCCGACAATTGGAGTGACAAATCCTAATCTCGAAATACGCCAACCCAACAAGTACCTTTGGAGATACCTGTAGAGCACCTTTATAATCACCCATTTACGTTGTGACGTTTGGTAGCACACAAAGTGTTCCTCCGGTAAACGGGAGTTGCATAATCTCATAGTCATAGGAACATGTATAAGTCATGAAGAAAGCAATAGCAACATACTAAACGATCGAGTGCTAAGCTAACGGAATGGGTCAAGTCAATCACGTCATTATCCTAATGAGGTGATCCCGTTAATCAAATGACAACTCATGTCTATGGCTAGGAAACATAACCATCTTTGATTAACGAGCTAGTCAAGTAGAGGCATACTAGTGACACTCTGTTTGTCTATGTATTCACACATGTATCATGTTTCCGATTAATACAATTCTAGCATGAATAATAAACATTTATCATGATATAAGGAAATATATAATACTTTGTTATTGCCTCTAGGGCATATTTCCTTCATTCGTCTCATGCATCCGAGCATTTTCCCCGTTGTCCGTTTTGCAATCCGGCACTCCCACCTCCTCCGGCGCATCCCTCTTGTGTTCTTTTCGTGAGCGGGTGTTGAACATTCTCGGAATGGACCGAGGCTTGTCAAGTGGCCTTGGTATACCACCGGGAGACCACCGATCAAGTTTCGTTCCATTTGGAGGTCGTTTTGTACTCCAACGGTTAAGCGGGTAACCGCAATGTTCGTTTGTGTGTTGCGGCAAAACCCCCTCCAAATAGCCCAAAACTCCTCTAAGTCTCTTCCATGCTCTAGGTCGTTCGATCATGATCGTGTGGGCGAAAACCGTGCTCAATTTGGAGCCTCCTAGCTCCCTCTACCTATATATATGCATCCCTCCCGAAATACATTCGCAGTCCAAACCCTAAAAAACTCCTCCCGTCGCCGCCGGACGTGTCCGTACCGCCGCCGGACGAACCCGCCGCTGCCCTCGCCCACTCGCGCGCTGCCACGTGGCGCCGTACACCGCGCGCCGCCGAAGCCCGCCGAAGCCCGCGTCGGGCCCTCCTCGAGCCCGGCTCCCGCGCCCCGCGCCCCGCCTCCTTCTTCCTCCCGTGCCGCCGAAGCTCCCCCGCCGCCTGCCGGACTCCGCCGGCGCCGCCCGCCGCCCGCTCCCGCGGGACCCATGCCATGCCGCCCGGGGTCGCCGCCCCTCTCCTCCACCTCCTCCCGAGCTTCCCCGAGCGCCGTCCTCTCCCTCCTCCCTCACCGCGAGCTCCCTCCTGCAAGAGCTCCGGCGAGCTCGAGCTCGAGCCGAGCCAGATCCCGACCGGATCTGGAGACTGCTAGGTTGACTTTTTCTCTCTCCCGATTTCTTCAAGTCCCAGATTCTTACATGATATGCCCCTGTTCATTGCATCATAACTCTCTGCATATAGCTCCGTTTCGCGCGTGCAATATATCGAAATGTTCGTCTCGTGATGCTCTTCATTTTGTTCCATTGCACCATGTTCATTTGAGTCCATGTTGATGCCCAAATCTCTGGTGCAATAGTGCTAGTTGCTGTTATCTGCTGTTACTTAGCAGAACTTGGAGATTTGTTATTTTTGTTGCATTTAATATGTGCATCTTATGAGTATGAGCTCTACATGTGTTTTTTTGTATGCCATACCATCTTTCCAGTGGTGTATGCCATGTATTTTTGTGATCTCTGTGGTGACTAGCACAATCATGCAAACTAGGCTCCGTAATGTTTCTGATTTCAGGGACTTGGTGATTTCTCCAAGTCTGTGACTGCTGTTATTTTGTTGCTATGTATCCATGTGGCTACAGAGAGATCCGTGCTTATTTTCGTGATGTTCAGTAAGGATGTGTTGTAGATATTATTGTAATTGATCTATTCATGCCCTTGTATGCAATTATTGAGTGCCATAGGATGACTCAATCGTGCTCTACTTTTGCTATAAAATATTTCTGGAAGATTCTTAACATGATATTCAATTTGCCAAGGATGTTGTAGTTGTTTCATACATGCTATGCATTTGTTCTTGCCATGGATATCTTCATAAACATGCCATCTTGCTGTAGGTATGCTTTTTTTGTCATGCATTGCTTTGTGGTGAGTGCGTCAAGCTCACCAAGATGCCTTCATATTATTGTTTCTGCCATGCTCTGTTTTCTGCCGTGTGAAACCTGATAACGAAACTTGCTACGTTTACATGCTTGCCATCATATCTTCTTGTCCTTTTTGGCTTATAGTCAGTAAGGGACTTTTGTCATGTGCTTTTAGTAGAATACTGCCATGCCTTGTTTTGCCATGTTAAGTTCCTGTAGCATGTTGATTTCATGCTCTGAACATTGCTACCTGATGCTGTTTCAGACATGTCCAGTAATTTCACTAAGTCTGTGAACCTGTTATCTTTTGCACTTTTGCCATGCTTGTTTGAACCTGTTATGTTGTGTTCTAGCCGTAGCTCAGTGTTCATCGTTTGTCAAGCATCTCCTGTAGATTGCTGTCATATGCTTTGTTGCTATGTTGGAGTGCTGTAGCATTATTACTTGTTGCATTCTAAGTGCTATCATGCTGTTAATCGCAGATTCGTGTCATTCTTGTTTTGCTTGCCATTTGCAAACCGTGCATCCGTTTCCGGTGATCTTTATATCGATTTCAACCGAAATCATCTCATCTTTCCAGTTGCATGCTTGGTTTGCCAACTTACTGCCTTGTTCATCATTTTCCTTCCGGAGCATGCATATGCATCGCATATCATATCTTGCATATCATTCATGTATTGCATCATGTTGCTTGTGCCTTTCCCGTGATTGATTGTGGTTCCGTTGCTTGTGCTCTTGTTTTGGGTAGATCCGGGAGACGAGTTCATGAACGAGGAACCTGTTGAGTACGCTTACGAGGATCAAGCTTTCGACAACTCTGAGAACCTTGCAGGCAAGATGACCACACCCTCGAAATCACTTCTATCTTTGCTTTGCTAGTTGTTCGTTCTATTGCCATGCTGCGCTACCTACCACTTGCTATATCATGCCTCCCATATTGCCATGTCAGCCCCTAACCATCTTTTCCTAGCAAACCATTGTTTGGCTAAGTTACCGCTTTTGCTCAGCCCTTCTTATAGCGTTGCTAGTTGCAGGTGAAGATGAAGTTTGTTCCATGTTGGAACATGGATATGTTGGGATATCACAATATCTCTTATTATATTAATGCACCTATATATTTGGTAAAGGGTGGAAGTCTCGACCTTATGCCTGGTGTTTTGTTCCACTCTTGCCGCCCTAGTTTCCGTCATACCGGTACTATGTTCCTTGAGTTTGCGTTCCTTAAGCGGTTGGGTGATTTATGGGACCCCCCTTGACAGTTCACCTTGAATAAAACTCCTCCAGCAAGGCCCAACTTTGGTTTTACCATTTGCCATGTAAGCCTTTTTCCCCCGGGTTTTCGCGAGTCCGAGGGTCATCTTTATTTAAACCCCCGGACCAGTGCTCCTTCGAGTGCTGGCCCAAACCGAGCGATGTCCGGCGCCCCCTGGGCAACCAGGGTCTATACCAACCCGACGTCTGGCTCATCCGTTGTGCCCTGAGAACGAGATATGTGCAGCTCCTATCGGGATTTGTCGGCATATTCGGGTGGCTTTGCTGGTCTTGTTTTACCATTGTCGAAATGTCTTGTAAACCGGGATTCCGAGACTGATCGGGTCTTTCTGGGAGAAGGTTTATCCTTCGTTGACCATGAGAGCTTATAATGGGCTAAGTTGGGATACCTCTGCAGGGTATTATCTTTCGAAAGCCGTTCCCGCGGTTATGAGGCAGATGGGAATTGTTAATGTCCGGTTGTAGAGAACCTGTCACTTGACCCAATTAAAATACATCAACTGCATGTGTAGCCGTGATGGTCTCTTCTCGGCGGAGTCCGGGAAGTGAACACGGTTTGAGTTATGTATGAACGTAAGTAGTTTCAGGATCACTTCTTGATCATTGCTAGTTGACGACCGTTCCATTGCTTCTCTCCTCGCTCTCATTTGCGTATGTTAGCCACCATATATGCTTAGTGCCTGCTGCAGCTCCACCTCATTACACCATCTTTTCCTATAAGCTTAAATAGTCTTGATCTCGTGGGTGTGAGATTGCTGAGTCCCCGTGACTCACAGATTCTACCAAAACAGTTGCAGGAGCCGACGATGCCAGTGCAGGTGACGCAACCGAGCTCAAGTGGGAGTTCGATGAAGAACGTGGTCGTTACTATGTGTCTTTTCCTGATGATCAGTAGTGGAGCCCAATTGGGTTGATCGGGGATCTAGCATTTGGGGTTATCTTATTTTCATTTTGTTTTGACCGTAGCCGGTCTATGTGTGGATTTTGGATGATGTATGAATTATATTAATGTATTGTGTGAAGTGGCGATTGTAAGCCAACTCTCGTTATCCCATTCTTGTTCATTACATGGGATTGTGTGAAGATGACCCTTCTTGCGACAAAACCACTATGTGGTTATGCCTCTAAGTCGTGCCTCGACACGTGGGAGATATAGCCGCATTGTGGGCGTTACATAGGTTCTTGCCTCTACATCCCTACCCCCCATTCTACTGTCATACTTAGAACCACGACAGTTGGCGCCCACCGTGGGGCAGGTGTCTTAGTGACTTGTTGGAGAAGTTGCAATTTTTCAGATCCCCATCAGCATGGTTTCAGGCGGAGGATTGGCCGAGGGCCGCGAGGTGCATCTCGGCGCGCTCGTGTTCGTCGCCGACGACTCCGCTTGGATCCAAGAAGCTCCACTCGACGTCGAGGCGCTCCCCGTCCGCGGGGCAACGCACTTTCGCGCGTGCGTCCGCGGCGTCCTCCTGCGGCAGCCGTCAACCCAGTATCGGTCGGCTCCGGTGGCGTCTTCACTCCCTGCTGCCCGCCGGCACAAGCATTCCGGTCGGTCGAGGCTCCAACGGTGGGTGAGGCACGCGGTGGCTCGCCAGTCGGCCACCCCCCAAGTCGCGGCAATCGAGCCCGACGAAACTCTCTATAGCCTGTTCGACTGGCTCCGTTGAGACTGCATCTGAATGCGACAGCAGTGACCCCACGGCGGATGTCCTGATTGTCAACGGACCACGCAATCCTCCTAGCTTCCCCCACAATGAGGGTGGTGATGGCGGAGGCGATCCGTCGCGTGTCCATGAGGAGTACCGCCCCGAGCCCCTCTCTTCGCAACAGAGGGAAGAGCTTCGCCGTCGTAACAAGGATGCACTTCACACTCCTATCGTTGGAGAAACCCCCGAGGCCCGGGCCTTGGAGGAGGTGCGCCTAGCCAACTTGGCTGAGCGCACTCGACTGGAGAATCTCCAGCACGCACTCGACGAGCGTGCTCGGCAACGAGTTCCTGAATCTAGTCAACGACAACTTTTTCCGCCTCCAACCCAGGTATATCGAACTCCAATCTAGAATCTCACAGCTGCTGCCCAAATAGTAGAGCCGATTCAGCCTTCCCACTCGGAGGCTGGTAGGGGTTTGATGCAGATCCGGGCTTTTCTCCGGGCGGCGGGGGAGCAGAACACAGCAGTGTCACAGTCTCGGAATAGGATTCATAGTAGATCTATAATGGCAGACACAGTTCAGTCGGCTCACAGCCCAAGATCACCTCCAAGGCATGAGGGACGTGGAGATCGACAGGAATAGTATAGAGACCGTGAGCAGTATGATCGTCGTCGAGTACCCACTCCTCCCCCAAGGAGTGGGTCATACGCACCTCGGCAACACGATGACAGGCGCCCTCACAGTGGTGGGCAAAGGATTCCAGTCGACCCCCGGGAGCTAGGCTTTGACGCGAGATCCATTCTTGTTCAAGGTCTGGTTGACTGGAACAGAGCACACAGAGATGGCCACAATAGAGATTACCCGACCGGCAGCAGGGTGCATGTTTCAGGTCCCGAGTTTTTCAGCAGAGCCATCAGAGCAGCAGTGATTCCTCCCAACTTCAGGTTGGCGACTGGAGTCAGCAAGTTCACTGGTGAGTCCAAGCCTAACACTTGGCTTGAGGACTACCGAGTGGCTGGGCAGATTGGTGGTGGCAATGACGAAGTGGCCATCAAGCACCTTCCTCTGATGTTAGAGGGCTCGGCCAGAGCATGGTTGAATCAGTTAGCACCTGCCAGTATTTATAGCTGGGAAGAGCTTGCCCGAGTGTTTGTCAGAACATTTGAAGGTACATGCAAACGGCCAGTAGGGCTAACAGAGGTACAGTCTTGTGTGTAGAAGTCGAATGAAACTTTGAGAGATTATATCCAGAGATGGATCACGTTGCACCACATGGCGGAGAATGTGTCTGATCACCAAGCAGTTTGTGCCTTCAAGGAAGGCGTCAAGTATCGAGAATTGAATCTGAAGTTCGGTCGGACCGGAGATATGTCTCCGAGTCAAATGATGGAAATTGCCACCAAGTATGCTAATGGTGAAGAGGAGGATCGGCTCCGGAGTGGCAAGCACAAAACAGTCACCCACGAAACCGGGGGAGGGAACTCTAGTCGGAAGCAGAAGCGCAAAGCCGAGCCAGCTGCTCCGGGAGAAGCCTTAGCCGTGACTCAAGGAAAGTTCAAGGGGAAGCCCAAAGGGCCATGGAACCCCAAGAAAGTAAAAGATCAAGATGGAAATGATATGTTGGATTTACCATGCCACATTCACACCAAAAAAGATGAGGAGGGTAATCTCATTTACTCGAAACATACCACTCGACAATGTCGGCTCCTAATCCAGCAATTCCGAGAGAAACAACCCAAAGAGAAGGAGAAAGAATCGGACAAAGTTGAGGATAAGGAAGAGGACGATGATGGTTAC
>NC_057808.1:78516434-78536767 GCF_018294505.1 Triticum aestivum | reverse complement strand
TGCCTGCCGGTGAGGGATTTGCGGAAGCAAGGAGGGGAATGAGGAAAGAGAACTGGACGATGGATCCCACGCTGCCTGTATGTGCAATTCTACTGGTTTTAGTGAGTCTGATATATTCTTTATCCTGCCATTCAATTAACAAATTGCGCAGCGCACAAAAATGAGGTCCTGATCTCAGCCTACAATGTTCTTTTCCTGCAATTTGATGTCAATAGATCTATTTTGATGCTTGCCCTGCTGAAAGTTAGACCATGAAAAATAGAGGATTAGTTCTGTCAGTAAGTTATCAGATTGTTAAACCTATAAAAAATTCTGTTATTACGTATCTATATATAGGTACCTTGTCAATTTACGGTGGGAGTTCAGAGGAAGTTGAAAAGTAGTAAACAAGTCAGCACAGGTTGATTTGATGCATTGCTTGCCAATTTGATACATATCGACATACAGTTCCATGTTTGCTATATCACACCGACGGCTGAGCTCGGCCATCGATGCCCGACGACAGTGACAATGGGTAAGAAATTTTTTGGTTAGTCGGTCCTTCGTTGATTTATTTATGTGATAATATCAGTCCGCACTACGATTTAGGCTGCAACAATTTCGTGATATAGATGGAATTAATTAGGGGCAACAATCTCTTGTTTTGTCCTCAGCAAAATGATACCACAAATTAGACATGACATGCTGATTCTATCATTTCGATTAAATTTGTCACCGGCTGTTTTTGTGTTTGTGTAGTTATGAAGAATAAAAACAATGTATAGATTTTATGAGATAGTTGGATCAAGCAAACAATGAAGGACCACAACAACTATCAAAAGCATTCAACATATTTTCTATGTATAAGAAATCATTATCTCATAACAGTCCCTTTGGTTACTACATACTTGTCCATACGACTATAGCAAGTCTTTGTTTCATAGTACTGGCGTCCTCTACAATAAGAAAAGAAAGTTTTCTATGAGGTCTTTGGCTCTTCCTATACAAAAATTACTATATAACTATGCATACTGAAGAAGTAAAATATAAGGACCCTAATAAGTGCCACACGTGTGGCACGAACACATGGCAACTCTGAACGTTTTTTATGGCAAGTTTAGTGACACGAGGATGTCAACTTTAGTTGTCAAGCATGACATTTTTTCGGATGGCAAGTTTTAGTTTTTCTTTTTGCACTTGTTTTTTTTTCGTTTTTTGATGACAACTTTAAAAAATGTCAGGACCGGAGTGCTTACTACCACACGTGTGGCACTTATCATTTGAGAAATATAAATTTGTTTATCTAGACCCATATGTTTTATATTGGGACTTATATGTTACTAAGATGATGCACACTTACCTTATTTTGTCTGATTTGTTCTTTTCATTGTGAATGTCTCAATAATCGATTTATAGTTTTTGTAGTGTATTAGCATATAAGATGGAATCAAAATAAATTAAACTAAAAAAAAAATCTCAGTCTCGTGTGCTATATTCCCTAACTCTCTCGCCCATGCTGGCCATGCAGATGGGCTTCATAACTTTTCATTCTGCTTGCTAACACGACAGTGCCATAATTTGAGACAGACGTAGAAGCCCCTGCCTTCTTAGATGGACTATATGTATATATGCTCATAGTTAGTGTAATGTATTGTAGCGATCTGCATGATTTGTCATGTTTATGCAAACTCGAGTCAATATTCAAGGATACATTCACTTTTTTCTAACTTGAAAAGTGAAATGTTAATATGACTGTTACTTTGTTAAAGTCTCTTCTGATATATGCTATTAGGAGGTATGTATCAATCCTCACTTTTTTTTGATTCGATAATGTTATTACTTCCATTTAAGTTATTTACTTTTCCTTCGCGCGCTCAGCTATGCATAATATCTAATTTTACCATATGTGATGCATGCCTGCAACACGTAGCAACAATTACAACATGCTATTTATCACCATCATCGCTATGTGTTTCTGTGTTGCTAAGCTATTTTGTTTCTAGAAATTTTCACGGTGATGCGAATTAGTGAGATCATGAAGTAACCATAAGTTCCAGATCTTCGGAAAAGATGATGATCCATTGGATTTTCGTAGCTAACTAACTAATACAGCTGTTATGTCAGTTTACCGTTCTGAAATCAAGAGTGTATATACTCATCATTGTGATTGGTAAAAACAAGTGACCCTTCTACTTAAGATTTGTGGTTACTTTTGATAAACACATAATAACATACATTTCTATGTCTCCATATATTTTTGAATTCACTATCATTCTATTGTAAAAATGGACGGGCGCAGCAACGCGCGCCATCATGGTCTAGTACTTAGTATAGTTCTGATGCTTGCGAGTACTTTGGATGAGTACTCACGGTTGCTTTGCTCCCCCTTTCCCCCCTTCTTTCTTCTTTCTGGTTGTTGCAACCAGATGGTGGACCCCAGGAGTCAGATGCCACCCCCGCTGACTACGACTACTACCCCGAGGGTGGCTACTACTACGTGGAGCCCGATGGCGACTAGGAGTAGTTAGGAGGTCCCAGGAAGGAGGCCTTGCCTCTTCGATCGTTGCTTCGTTTGTGCTAGCATTCTTAAGACAGAACTTGTTTAACTTATGTCTGTACTCAGATATTGTTGCTTCCGCTGACTCGCTTGTGTATCGAGCTTCTGTATTCGAGCCCTCAAGGCCCTGGCTTGTAATATGAAACTTGTATTATTTCAATTTGTGTCTAGAGTTGTGTTGTGATATCTTCTTGTGAGTCCCTGATCTTGATTGTACACATTTGCGTGTATGATTAGTGTACGATTAAATCGGGGGCGTCACAATATGCCATGGCAAACCTATTGTATGGACCATGTCAATCTTAGGTCATGATCTTTGGCAAAATACATTTTTATTCGATCATGAAAATTTTACATATTTTTTTAAACCACTACCCTAATTTACAATATGTAAATGGCCATGACAATATAGTCTTATTTTTTGCCTTGGGCAACTTGAACATATTTTTTTGTTTTTGGCCATGTTGATGTGTGTGTGTGTGTGATGGATTTGTGTACTGTGATGGCAATATAGTGATGATTTGTGTGTCATGATGGCAATTTTCACCCATTTTTTTACTTTCTACAAAATTGCCATGCGCATGCCAATCTTTTTTCCAACATGGCAAATCTAGTCGACATATCATGGCAAACTTAGTGCATGGACAATGGCAATCTTAGGTCTTGATCTATTTGCATAATATATTTCTTAACAATCATGGCCTATTAACATATATTCTTAGAACACCACCCTAATTTACAATCTATAAATTGCCATGGCAATATAGTCTTCTTTTTTTGTCATGGGCACCTTCACATATAGTTTTGCCATGGAAACACGACATTTTTTTCACCGCACAATCATGACGATGGTAAATTCATAGTCCCATGGCAAAAGTTGCAATGGCAATTTTAGTTTGAAGTCCATGGCAAATTAACCTTTTTTTACAGCCATGGCAAATCAACTTTAACTCTCACGGCAATTTTATCTCCACAACCCATGGCAATTTATCTCCACAACTCTAGTATGGACTTCCAAGGTTTTTTGGGGCCATGTTATATAGTTTTCCGTGATGGCAATTTACGCCCAAGTTCACAATCTCCAAAAATTGCCATGGCAATATTCAACACTTTTTTTGCCCCGAGCATGGCATTTTTTTTCTTCTTCTTTTTTCCACATGACAAAATTTCCTTCTCTAAGTAACCATGGCAAATCTAGTTGATACAACATGGCAAACTTAGTGCATGAACCATGGCAATATTTAGGTCATGGTCTATGGTTTTTGATGATAATGTCTTTAGTATCATGGCAAAAATTACATTGTTTTGCCATGGCAACTTTACCTTGTCTCTTTTGTTTCAATTACCATGTCTTTCTACTCACAACTTGAAAGGGAAAATAATCCCCCATATGCCCTTGTGCCACATTTCAATATATTCTTTTTTAGAGCTGTTTGCCATGTTTTTTTATTAGTTTTAAAGATGTGTTTTGCATGGCAAATTTAATACTATTCACATGGCAAATTTATCTATATCTCCGTGGCAAGCTAAGTTTACATACATGGCAATTTTAGTTTATAAACTATGGAAAACTAAGTTTATAGAACATGTCCATTTTAATTCAATTACCATGGCAAGTTTACTTTTGTGACATGGAAAAGTTATTTTTTACATACATGGCAATTTTCTTTTTGTACAAAGCATTAGAATTTCAATAAAGATACAATGCCATGGGCATTTGCCATGGCAATCTTTTGTTCTTCTATGCATCCCCTCAGTGGCAATTTTATATAACCTACCATGACAAACTGTTTGCTCCAATATAGCGCGACAAGTCTTCATTTGTACATAGTGGCAATTTTTCTTTCTTTTTGCCACATGGCAATTTAAAGTTCTATATGATTTTTTTTAAAGGAACCATGACAATTTAAGTACATGTAGACTGGCAAATGTAGTTTCTCGGGTCATGGCTAATTTATACTACATGAATACATTCATGCAGTTTTCCATCAAAAAACATGGCAATTGTATGTAACGCCCACGATGCGGCTATATCTCCCACGTGTCGAGGCACGACTTAGAGGCATAACCGCATTGTGGTTTTGTCGCAAGAGGGGTCATCTTCACACAATCCCATGTAATGAACAAGAATGGGATAAAGAGTTGGCTTACAATCGCCACTTCACACAATACATAAATATAATCCATACATCATCCAAAATACACACATAGACCGACTACGGTCAAGATCCAAATGAAAATAAGATAACCCCAAATGCTAGATCCCCGATCGTCCCAACTGGGCTCCACTACTGATCATCAGGAAAAGACACATAGTAGCGACCACGTTCCTCATCGAACTCCCACTTGAGATCGATCCCATCATCTGCACTGGCATCGTCGGTACCTGCAACTGTTTTGGTAGAATCTGTGAGTCACGAGGACTCAGCAATCTCACACCCGCGAGATCAAGACTATTCAAGCTTATAGGAAAGGATGGTGTAATGAGGTGGAGCTGCAGCAGGCAATAAGCATATATGGTGGCTAACATACGCAAAAGAGAGCGAGAAGAGAAGCAACGGAACGGTCGTCATCTAGAAATGACCAAGAAGTGATCCTGAACTCCTACTTACGTCATTCATAAATCAAACCGTGTTCACTTCCCGGGCTCCGCCGAGAAGAGACCATCACGGCTACACACACAGTTGATGTATTTTAATTGGGTCAAGTGACAAGTTCTCTACAACCGGACATTAACAAATTCCCATCTGCCTCATAACCGTGGGCACGGCTTTCGAAAGATAATACCCTGCAGGGGTGTCCCAACTTAGCCCATCATAAGCTCTCACGGTCAACGAAGGATAAACCTTCTCCTGGAAAAACCCGATCAGTCTCGGAATCCCGGTTTACAAGACATTTCGACAATGGTAAAACAAGACCAGCAAAGCCGCCCGAATGTGCCGACAAATCCCGATAGGAGCTGCACATATCTCGTTCTCAGGGCACACCAGATTGTCCAAGCTTCCGATAGGCCAGACCAGAGTTGCCCCTGGTGGCCACCGGCGACTGACAGGTTGGACCAATACTCAGAGGAGCACTGGCCCGGGGGTTTAAATAAAGATGACCCTCGGGCTCTAGAAAACCCGGGGGAAAAAGGCTTAGGTGGCAAATGGTAAAACCAAGGTTGGGCCTTACTGGAGGAGTTTTATTCAAGGCGAACTGTCAAGGGGGTCCCATAAATCACCCGACCGCGTAAGGAACGCAAACTCAAGGAACATAACACCGGTATGACAGAAACTAGGGCGACAAGAGTGGAACAAAACACCAGGCATAAGGCCGAGCCTTCCACCCTTTACCAAATATATAGATGCATTAATTAAATAAGAGATATTGTGATATCCCAACATATCCATGTTCCGACATGGAACAAACTTCAACTTCACCTGCAACTAGCAACGCTATAAGAGGGGCTGAGCAAACGCGGTAACATAGCCAAACAACGGTTTGCTAGGAGAGGATGGTTAGAGGCTGACATGGCAATATGGGAGGCATGATATAGCAAGTGGTAGGTAGCGCATCATGGCAATAGAACGAACAACTAGCAAAGCAAAGATAGAAGTGATTTCGAGGGGTGGTCATCTTGCCTGCAAGGTTCTCAGAGTTGTCGAGAGCTTGATCCTCGTAAGCGTACTCAACAGGTTCCTCGTTCACGAACTCGTCTCCCGGCTCTACCCAAGACAAGAACACAAGCAACGGAACCACAATCAATCACAAGAAAAACACAAGCAACATGATGCAAAACATGTATGTCGTGGAATTGTCACGGCAGATGTCCTCGGGCTAGGACTTAGTCGTAGAGCCATCGCAACTAGGAAGCTTGAAGGGGTTAAGCGGGATAAGGAACACGAGGGTTTATACTGGTTCGGCCCCTTACAGTGAAGGTAAAAGCCTACGTCCAGTTTGAGGTGGTATTGATTAGGGTTTCGATGACCAGGGAGCTTAACTGCTATGCCTGGCTCTCGACGAGATCTTTTTTCTCCCTAAACCGCTGCCGGGTCGTCCCTTTATATAGGGAGGCTGACGCCCAGCAGCTCTCAGAGTCCCGGCCGGCTCATAAGAGTGTCCGGCTCGGACTCTCCACTATTCTTGCCTTACACTACAAGTTCCACCATGATAATAATTGCAACTACGGGCCTTAAGCCGTATCCGGGTCTTAAGCCCATCTCTGGCCCACCGTCTTTAAGCTTAGCGCCGGGCTTCTGGCAATGACCATATGAGTAACCCGGCCCCTCCTGGCGGGTGACTCTAAGGTCTATATCCCAACATTAGGCCCCAGATTGATTTGAGCCGGCTCATGTCAATCTTCAATTCCTTCGACAGAAAAAATCTCCGGCTTACCATTTGTGTGAAGGCCATAACCCGGCGTGACGTCATCCTCTGGACTCCGGGTAATTCGCCGTGACATCATCTTCCATTAAGTCCGTTTTTTACTCCACCAGATCCGCAACGGATCTTATCTTTACTGCCATCCCGAAAATCGAGGCGTTTTGTGGGGAGATAATCATGCCGTGGTCTCCTTGATTCTCGCGCCCACTTATGAGCTCGCCCTTATAAATAGGCCGGCCCGACGGGCCTTCAGCCACTTCTCTCTCCTTCGTCTTCTTCCTCGCGCCACTGCTCCTCTGCCCGAGCTCTGCTGCTGCCGCCGCCGTAGGTCTTCTCGTCGTCACCAACTCAGGCCGCTGCATCACCCTGATCTGACCAGAGAAACGCGACGACCTCCACGACTCACCAGCCACCGTAAGTCATGCTTGCCCTGTAGAACAGATCTGCCGTAGGGTTCACCCGTGTTCTTCATGTTCTTCGCTGTCGCCCGCAAGTTCTTCGATAGTTTTCATTTTTACCGCCCTCCTTGATCTTGGACCTGTATAGACCTGCTGCAGTAGCTGTTTGGCACTCATTTTAGATGCAAGTAGATCTCTTTTGACTACCTAAAGGCTCCATTCAAGCCCAAGAACTTCCCTCGCGTCTGTTTTTAGGTCTAGAAATTTTCTTTTTCAGCTGACCACTTGATCCAAATTATTTACCTCAATGTGTGAAACTTGTTTTCACCACACTTAGTAAAAAACTGCACGCATGGAACCATGGCGGTTTACATTTCCGGCTTAAAACACGCGCCGTAGAACCTTCTGACTTAAAGGAGACCATGCGCCATAGAATTTTCCGGCTCATCTGTGACAAGGCTGTAGACAACCAAATTACTCTCCATGCCTCGGGCTGCTTAAAAAACCTGATATACTTAGATATATATCATTAGTCCCCAAGTTAAACCGCCACCTTAACTTTGAACTGTAAGTCTCCTCCGGCTCATTATTAAACCGGACATTTTTTTCCTGTATCATAGGCTTCCAACAGTCACTATGCCTCCCAAAGCTCCGAAAGCCTCCTCACTTGCAACTGGATGAGGTCCAATGTCACCAATGAGACCTTAGCGGATTTTGTTAAGTCAGGCTATCTGCCCAAGGAAGACATCATGTCTTACCGTGCCCCCGACCCATCAGAGGAGAGACCACAGCCAAGGGACGGGGAGGTGGTCATTTTCGCGGATCACATGAGCCGGGGCTTCACATCGCCCGGCTCAAAGTTTTTCAGAGATGTTCTGAATTTCTTCGATCTGCGGCCTCAGGACATAGGACCCAACTCAGTGTCCAATATCTGCAACTTCCAAGTGTTCTGCGAGGTTTACCTTGGAGAAGAACCCAGTCTGCTGCTCTTCAGAGAGCTTTTCTATTTAAACCGCCAGAACGAGTGTGCCAACGGGCCGAGTTTGGAGCTAGGCGGCATCTCCATCCAGCGGTGTAGGGACTGCCTTTTCCCTTACGCAGAGCCGCCCAGCCACCCCAAGGACTGGAATCTGACGTGGTTTTACTGCCAAGACACGTCGCCGGCTGATGAGAGTCCGTTGCCCGGCTTTCGGCCCTCGCGTCTGGAGCCGACTCACCCACTGTCAGACAAGCTGACTCAAGCGGAGCGCCAACCTCTCCTCCCCACCATCAACAAGATCAAGGCTCTCCTGGGCAATGGTCTGAACGGAATCGATCTGGTCCGGGTCTGGATCTCGTGGCGGGTGATCCCATTGAGCCGCCGCCCCGGCTTAATGTGTGAGTACACGGGCCGAAAGGATGATCCCCAGAGGCACAGCCGCAACGATCTTCCTGAAGATGTTGCAGAGGAGACGACCAAGGCTCTCTTGAACGAGAGCCTGGCAGACTGCGGAAGGACCGGGTTAGCCCCTTTCTGCAAGACCAACCCAGCCCCAGCGGTAAGCCGCTGATCTGAACATCTTATCTGTATATAACTTTCATCTGAATCGTTTTAAGAAAACCTCATTGTATTTTTCAGGCTGATGATAAGTTCTGGCGGGTCAAATATGACCATGAAGCGGCCAAGAAGGCCAGAAAGGCGAAGAAAGCCGCCAAGAAAGCTGCCCCTCGCAAAAAAGGGAATAGGCCTACTGCTTCAGAGCTGATGCAACTAAGCGACAGCTCCGAGTCAGAGGTAACCCCCGAGCCTGTAAGTCCTTTGTTGTACTTTGTTGTTTATTTCTGTCCGCCTTATCAATACTTGTTCATCAATAGGACGACACCGGAGCAAGTAACCCGGTGGTTGAAGAGGTAACGACATTTTCCTCCGACTCGGAGCCCTTGCCAAGGCTGAAAATCCGAAGGGTAACCCGGAAAGTAAGCTTTTCACATCCTTTAGCTTATCAAGACCCTCAATTTATTTTGAAGCGACAGGTCCATGAGAGCCGGCGGCACACCCGGACCGACAAAAGCACCGACCTCTCCGCCGGGTTACCTGACGCATCGAGGAAGCGCCGGACCGAGGTGATCTCAAAATTGTACCCTTTTCATCCTTTGGCAGGTGTTACACGTCAACCACTCAACTCTTCTAACTCAAATTATCAGGAAACTTCTCCCTCTTCTGGCGACTCTATGCAGTCAAGCCTACCGACTTTCAAGACCGCGCCCGGGTAATGATAACCATCTCATGTTGCACTTTGTCTTTACCTACACCATTGTGCTTAACCTTTCTGTCTTACCAGTGCCCAGGCCAAACTCACCAAGAGGGCGAAGAAGTCCAAGCCGGTCTATGAGCCAGAGGCAGCCGCTCAAGAGCCGCCAGCTGCCTCTGCACCTGAGGCCGCTGCCCCAACCACCAAGGCAACTACAGAAGCTTCTGTTAACCCGGAGGCCTCCAGCTCGGCTCCACCAGCAGATGACCCGGACGTGGTAATCACCCGGACGGAGTTCGTTGAGCCGGGGAGACCTACCGTGCTGGCCAAGTGCTCCGCCAAAGGGGAGCTACTAGAGTCGCACCGGGTTAACCTGGACCTCACCGACTACTCCAACTTGAACATTGGAGAGATCGTCTCCGGCTTCGTCAGCCAAGTGCACAAGAGCCGGGACGCAGAGATTGCTATGGTGACCCAGATCTAGCAGAAATCTGAGGTAATATTCTTCTGTCCTCTTACTTACTGCTTAGTTACCTGTACCATGCTAGCCCCCAAGTCGACGACTTATGATTGAGTATGTTGTAGACTTAGGTTCCGGCTTACTCCATTGAACCGGCAATGTGTAGATAGAAACGTTCGATATGCATTAGCCCCCAAGTGCCAAGTGTCTTTGCTTGGAAAACGCTTGGGACTTTAAATTTTTATAGTAACTGTTCATGCCATAACCCGGAAATTTATACAGGCTGCTGGCAAGAAGCTTGAGGCTGACCTCGCTGATCTCAAGAACCGGCTGAAGATGCAAGAGATGGAGACCCGGAAGGCAAATGCCAAATTTGTGTCCAGCATCGCCGCACAAGAGAAGCTGAAGACGGAGTTTGACGCTGAGCGGAAGGCGTGGGCCGAAGAAAAGGCCGCATTGGTGAACCGGGATGAACAGGCGGAGTAGGCTCTCTCCGAGAAGACCGCCGAGCTCTCCGGCCTAAAGCGCCAAGTGTCCCAGATGGTGGCCGCAATCTTCGGTAAGCCGTCTCACCGGCTTTCATCAAGTTTAGAATTTACGTATCTCATCATTCATCCTTGTCGGCGGCTTATCTGAATCTGTTAAACAGGTCCCAGAAGTGCCAACCTCAACCAGAGTGTGGTAACCAAGCTAAAGGCCGTATATACTCTGGTGGAGCAACTCTACACCGGGTCACAGCGTGCCTTGGCTGTGGTGGCCTTATCCAACGAGGTGCCGACTCACCTGGCGGAAGTCCTTCGCCGGCTCGCCGTTCTACCTCAACGGATCCAAGAGCTGCAACGGGCCTCTGCAAGAGCCGGAGCGATCGCCGCGCTGAGCCGGGCCAAGGCGTTCCTGCCAGAATTAGACCCGGCGGACATCGCCCTTGGGTATCCAAGTCTGAAGGAAGACGACACCGCCTTTGATCAGAAGTACTTCGCAGCTTGCGTGAAGGCCGTACGCCCGGTGGCCACTCTTATTGGCAACGATACAGATCTGACCAAGTATCAGCCGGGCTACGACGCAGAAAATCAGAGGATCCCTACTCCGCGCTATGAAGCCCTCAACTTAATCCCGCCGGCTCGTCAGCACACTTTCGCCCCGGAGATTGACCCGGCCGGGTTAATTGACGAGGAAGCCCAATTCGAAGCTCTCAGCGGCATCGACTGGAAGTCATCAACTTTCCAGGTCTTGGGATCAGCCGGAGGAGAAGAGAGGAACGAGCCGGAGACTTCAACTCAGCAAGCGTTGTAACTCAGCTGGCGGCTTATCAATCAATGCCTCACCCTTTTGGACTCAATGAGTCTTTGTAATAGAGTAGGACCAATACTTTATCTTTGCCGTGCCATCGTGCACGCCTTGAATGTTAAAGTCTGATGAAGTTGTCTCCTTTATGTTTCTCCGGGTCATAATCAATCCTTTGTTTTCCTTAATCTCAAAATAGTTGCCTTTAACTATCCTGCAGAGAAGGACAAATCGCGAGTCTCGAGGCGGCTTACCGCCCTGAGAATCATAAGTTTTAGATATATAACCCGGAATATGAAAAAAGGACTGGTCTCCAATTATATCCTTAATATAGCCATAATAACATACTTAGCGGCCTGCAAGCATACTTCCGGCTTAGATAACCCGGGTAATAAGGTTGGTACCTCAATTCCGGTTTAACACCCATTGTGTCCAACTAACACTGGAAATCAAAGTTTAAGCCGGCCAAGTGAGACCCGGCCGTACACACTTTGAAATGATCAGAAGAAACCTACAATGAAGCAGAAGAACTTAGGGGCTTCCGGTTCGAATACGACCAGAGACCCGGCCCAAAGGGGTTAAGCTAAGATTCGGATACGATCATATAGCCCCCAGTGGGTGTGGCGATGCCAATCAAGAGGGTACCGACAGCTATGTTCTCTTTGGTTCGAATACGACTCATGTTTGAACAGGAAGCCCCCAAGTGATTTTAAGAATTGTTTAACGACGCTGATTCGAATACGATCCACGTCGGTTCCCAAAGGAGTTAAACTATGATTCAAATATGATCAAAGAAAACCTCCCAATGAGCTCGACACTTTGCCAATCAAATGGGTATCGACAGCTATGTTCTCTTTGGTTCGAATACGACCCATGTTTGAACAGGAAGCCCCCAAGTGACCTTATTACCTTCGGCTAGATTCAAATACGATCATAAGACGGATCCTCCTTCAAGTTATCATGTTAATCTTGCAAAGAAAACAACACGTGCACATTTGGAGGAGAAAAAAGGACAGAGGTCCTGCTTTATTGCTTATCATAATATATACATGGCTGAGAGAGATATGTACATTATGAGAGCCGGTGGCTCAAGTGTAGTAAGGCCGAAGCTGAGCTATGTTCCACGGCCGACGGGTCTCTTCCTCCGACTTACGTGAATCTTTGTGCTCCCGAATGTCAATGAGGTAATATGACTAGTTGTGCAAGTTCTTGCTGACCACAAAGGGCCCTTCCCAAGGCGGGGACAACTTGTGCGCATCTGTTTGATCTTGGATGAGCCGGAGCATGAGATCACCTTCCTGGAAGACCCGGGTTTTAACTCGGCGACTATGATAACGGCGCAGATCTTGTTGGTAAATCGCGGAGCGAGCTGCGGCTACATCACGCTGTTCGTCCAACAAGTCAAGAGCATCTTGGCGCGCCTGTTCATTGTCCGCCTCAACATAAGCCACCACTCGAGGTGAGTCATGACGGATGTCACTGGGGAGGACGGCCTCTGCCCCATAAACCATGAAGAAAGGCGTGAAGCCTGTAGACCTGTTAGGAGTAGTGTTGATGCTCCATAACACGGAGGGCAACTCCTCCACCCAACAACCCGGCGTCCGTTGCAAAGGGACCAAAAGCCGGGGCTTGATGCCCTTCAGAATCTCCTGATTAGCTCTCTCAGCTTGACCATTGGATTGAGGATGAGCAACTGAGGAGACATCAAGTCGGATATGCTCCCGTTGACAAAACTCTTCCATGGCGCCTTTGGATAGATTGGTGCCATTGTCAGTTATAATGCTATGCGGAAAGCCAAAGCGAAAGATCACCTTCTTCATGAACTGAACTGCCGTGGCCGCATCACACTTGCTAACTGGCTCTGCTTCTACCCACTTGGTAAATTTGTCAACTGCCACCAAAAGGTGGGTCTTCTTGTCCTTGGATCGTTTGAAAGGCCCAACCATATCAAGCCCCCAGACCGCAAAGGGCCAAGTAATTGGGATCATCCTCAGCTCCTGAGCCGGCACATGAGCCCGTCGTGAGAACCTCTGGCAACCATCACATTTACTGACCAAGTCCTCTGCATCAGCATGAGCCGACAGCCAATAAAAACCATGGCGAAAAGCCTTGGCCACAAGAGACTTTGAGCCGGCGTGATGGCCACAATCCCCTTCGTGAATCTCACACAAGATCTCTTGACCTTCCTCAGGGGAGACACAACGCTGAAACGCTCCTGTAACACTGCGATGATGCAACTCGCCATTGATAACAATCATTGACTTAGCCTGCCGGGTTATTTGTCTGGCCAAAGTTTCATCCTCAGGCAACTCACCCCGGGTCATGTAAGCCAAATAGGGCATTGTCCAGTCCGGTATGATGTGGAGAGCCGCCACCAGTCGCGCCTCCGGGTCAGGGACAGCCAAGTCTTCCTCTGTAGGCAGCTTAACAGAAGGATTATATAGGATATCCAGGAAAGTATTAGGCGGCACCGGCTTTCGCTGAGAGCCTAGCCGGCTTAGAGCATCAGCCGCCTCGTTCTTCCTGCGATCAATGTGCTCTACTTGGTAGCCCTGAAAGTGCCCAGCAATGGCATCAACTTCGCGGCGATAAGCCGCCATGAGAGGGTCCTTAGAGTCCCACTTGCCTGATACTTGTTGAGCCACCAAGTCCGAGTCCCCGAAGCACCTTACCCGGCTCAAACTCATCTCCTTAGCCATCCGAAGACCGTGGAGCAAGGCCTCGTACTCAGCCGCATTGGTAGTGCAAGGAAACATCAGTTGTAGCACATAATGGAACTTGTCACCCTTAGGGGAAGCCAACACAACTCCAGCCCCCGAGCCCTCTAACTGCCTGGACCCATCAAAGTGAATAGTCCAATATGTGTTATTCGGCTTCTGCTCGGGCACTTGTGACTCTGTCCAATCGTTGATGAAGTCCACCAAGGCCTGAGACTTAACAGCAGTGCGTGGCACGTATTTCAGATCATGAGGTCCAAGCTCTATAGCCCACTTAGCCACTCTCCCTGTGGCCTCCCTGTTTTGAATGATATCACCAAGAGGGGCAGAACTGACCACAGTGATGGGATGACCCTGGAAGTAATGCTTAAGTTTCCGGCTCGCCATGAACACACCATAAACAAGCTTCTGCCAATGCGGATACCGCTGTTTGGACTCGATGAGCACTTCGCTGACATAATAAACCGGCCGCTGAACCGGATGCTCCTTACCCTCTTCCTTGCGCTCCACCACTATCGCCACACTGACGGCTCGTGTGTTCGCCGCCACATATAATAATAAGGGCTCCTTATCAACCAGTGCAGCAAGGACTGGAGGCTCTGCTAGCTGCTTCTTCAACTCCTCAAAGGCAGTATTAGCTGCATCATTCCAGACAAAGTTATCAGTTTTCTTCATCAACTGATATAATGGCATGGCCTTCTCACCCAAACGGCTTATGAACCGGCTTAAAGCAGCGATGCGACCCGCCAAGCGCTGAACATCATTTATACACGCCGGCTTAGCCAGGGAGGTGATGGCCTTGATCTTCTCCGGGTTAGCTTCAATGCCTCTGTCAGAAACCAAAAAACCCAGGAGTTTGCCTGCAGGAACACCGAAAACACACTTGGCCGGGTTAAGCATCATCTTGTAGACCCGGAGATTATCAAAGGTCTCCCTTAAATCATCTATCAGGGTTTCCTCCTTTATGGACTTAACCACAATATCGTCCACATAAGCATGAACATTGCGCCCAATCTGTTTATGAAGACAGTTCTGTACACAACGCTGATAAGTCGCCTGTGCACACTTGAGTCCAAAGGGCATAGACACATAGCAGAAGGCTCCAAAGGGAGTGATGAATGCCGTCTTCTCCTGGTCCTTAACTGCCATTTTAATCTGATGATATCCGGAATAAGCATCCAAGAAACTTAAGCGTGCACAACCTGCCGTAGCATCAATAATTTGATCAATACGGGGAAGGGCAAAAGGATCAGCCAGACACGCCTTGTTTAAGTCCGTGTAATCCACACACATCCGCCAAGTGCCGTTCTTCTTAAGTACGAGCACCGGGTTAGCTAACCATTCTGGGTGAAAGACTTCAACAATAAACCCGGCCGCCAAGAGCCGGGCCACCTCTTCACCAATAGCTTTCCGCCTCTCTTCATTAAACCGCCGAAGGAACTGCCTGACCGGCTTAAATTTCGGATCAACATTGAGAGTGTGCTCAGCGAGTTCTCTAGGTACACCTGGCATGTCAGAAGGTTTCCATGCGAAGATGTCCCTATTCTCACGGATGAACTCGATGAGCGCGCTTTCCTATTTCGGATCCAGATTGGCACTGATGCTAAACTGCTGAGATGAATCTCCTGGAACAAAATCAACAAGCTTAGTTTCATCAGCCGACTTAAATTTCATCGCCGGCTCATTCTCCGTAGTCGGCTTTTTCAGAGAGGTCATATCTGTTGGGTCAACATTGTCTTTATAAAACTTCAACTCCTCTGTTGCACAAACAGATTCTGCATAAGCCGCATCGCCTTCCTCACACTCCAGAGCCACTTTCCGGCTGCCATGAACCGTAATGGTCCCATTGTGACCCGGCATCACTACTAGAAAAAGGGCTATAGATGGAATTGACACTAATGGCGCACCAGACAAGCGGTGCGCCATTAGTATATACTAATGGCGCACCACCTTCTGATACGCCATTAGAGTTGAAACTACTAATGGCGCACCAGGCGCAGGGTGCGCCATTAGTATCAAAAAAAATTTAACTAGTGCGCCTGTCCAAACATACTAATGGCGCATCCAGAAACAGTGCGCCATTACTAGTTGTAACTAGTAATGGCGCACCTGGCCCAGGGTGCGCCATTAGTATCAAAAAAAAATTAACTAGTGCGCCTGTCCAAACATACTAATGGCGCATCCAGACACAGTGCGCCATTACTAGTTGTAACTAGTAATGGCGCACCTGTCCCAGGGTGCGCCATTAGTATAAAAAAAATTTAAACTAGTGCGCCTGTCCAAACATACTAATGGCGCATCCGGACACAGTGCGCCATTACTAGTTGTAACTAGTAATGGCGCACCTGGCCCAGGGTGCGCCATTAGTATAAAAAGTTTTTTTTAACTAGTGCGCCTGTCCAAACATACTAATGGCGCACCACCAGAAGGTGCGCCATTAGTAACCTGGATTACTAATGGCGCATCTAGAGTTGGTGCGCCATTAGTAAGTGGGCAGCAACAAGATATTTTGGACAGCCTCTCCTACCCACACTCACTTTCTCCCCACTTCATTCTCTCCACCTCCTCCTTGTCTCGGGTGCCTCCTCTTTTTCACCTCATTTCCACCATAGATTCATTCAATTTAAGTGGTTAAATTACCTTGTTTTGATAGGTAAGTAAGGGGGGAAGCTATATTTATGTTGTTCTCCCTACAACAATGTGCACATGCACTTTTTATGGCCTAGCTAGATCTATGTATGTTCGTGGTGTTGCATATGTTTGTGGTGTTGCATATGTGTTTGTGTTTGGAGGTGTACCGGTATTTGAAATGCGATAGTTGCCAATATTTTGCCGGAATGTTGATTCATTTCCGTTTCGGCGAGAATTTTGGCATTAAGCATTCTTTTTGGTCCTATTTTTAGGGAAAGTCATGCCAAATTTTTTGTTGGTTCTAAAATATCGTTTCGCTCTACCCCGCAGGCGACCATGGTCCGCATGATGACCGAAGGCATCGTGAATAGGTTTTTGAGGTCCGCGAAGGCCGAGATGCTTCAAAAGAACGAGACAGAGATAAGATGTCCGTGTCGAAGATGCAAGCTGAAGAGCCTTATTGCGGACCCGGAATCCTGGCAGGTGCGGGACCACCTGCTCTTGCGTGTTTTCATGGATGGCTATCGGTGGCAAGGTGATGAAGATGACTACGAAGTCGTCCATGGGGGCCGGGCAAGAAATGAGGAAGGGCAGCAAGACAACCACCGCGGCTCGGGCGGGCGAGAAGACGAAGAATCCCCAGGAGATGATCACGACGGTGATGCTGTACACAGTCATCATGTAGAAGATGCAGGACATGATGATGAGGAAGATGCCGGAGCAGACGACGGGCATGATCATGAAGATGATGATGCCGGCGGAGCAGACGACGCTGGACCATCGATGGGCTGGGTGCAGGACCCTCATATTCAAGAGCTGCTTCTCAAGCAGACGGATAACGCAAGAGCTGCCGCCCGAGAGAAAGCCAAGATGGATCAACTTGAGTTAGACGCGGTTACTCCATTGTATGAAGGATGCAGGCCCGAGGATACCCGCCTGAAAGTAACGCTCATGGCTCTGGAGATGAAGGTAAAACAAAAAATGACCGACGCATGCTTCGACGAGAACATGTCATTCTGGCACGAACGTCTTCCCAAGGGGAACAAGTGCCCGACCAGTTTGGAGGAGGCGAAGAAAATCATGTGTCCTCTGGATTTACCACACGTGAAATACCATGTGTGCATGAACAATTGCATCATTTATCGGGACGAGCACGCGGAGTCTACCATATGTCCGGTGTGCGGCGTCACTCGATACAAGAAGAGGAAGAAAGCTCCTCGAAAAGTGGTGTGGTACTTTCCGATCACTCCTCGTCTGCAGCGGTATTTCGCGGACCCTAAGGTAGCAAAGCTCCTGCGTTGGCACGCGGATAGGGAGGAGAAGAAGCGAGAAGATGACGCAAATGATCCGGAGATAGATAAAAAAGACAAGATGCTGAGTCACCCTAAGGATGCGAGCCAGTGGCAAGCGTTGAACTTCGAAGACCTAGAATTTGGGAACGATCCAAGGAACATCGTGCTGGGCGCGAGCACCGATGGAGTCAATCCGTTTGGCAGCCAGAGAAGCACACATAGCACCTGGCATGTGTTTGTGTGGATGTACAACCTTCCCCCTGGTTGTGCATGAAGAGGAAGTACATTCACATGAGTATGCTAATTGAAGGACCGAAACAACCAGGGAGCGACATCAATCTGTATCTGGGGCTGCTAAAAGAGGAGCTTGACACGCTGTGGAAAACGCCAGCCAATACGTGGGACGCCGCAGAGAAAGAATATTTCCCTATGAGAGCCGCGCTGCTCACGACGGTGCACGACTATCTCGGTTACGGATATCTCGCGGGGCAGGTGGTCCACGGATTTTCTGGATGCGTCAGGTGCATGGATGACACAACGTATCGCCCGCTAGATAGAGATCCCGGGTCTTCGAAAACCGTGTTCATGGGACATCGAAGGTGGCTTCGCGACGATGACCCGTGGAGAAAACGCAAGGATCTATTCGATGGTGAAACCGAACCCCGAGGACGCCTGCGTACGAGGAGCGGCGAGGAAATAGACGAGCTGTTGAAAAATTGGAAAGACTGCCCACTGCCGGGAAAGAAGCAAAAGGCGCCAGAGCCGGGAAAGAAGCGAAAGGCGCCAGAGCCGCTGCTGAAGGTATGGAAAACGAGGTCTGTTTTCTGGGACTTGCCGTACTGGAAGATCCACCGTGTGCCTCACAGCCTTGATGTCATGCATATCACGAAGAACGTGTGCGAGAGTCTGCTTGGTACCCTGCTCAACATGCCAGAGAGGACCAAAGATGGGCCGAAAGCAAGGGCAGACTTGAAATCAATGGGCATCAGGCAGGAGCTTCACGCTATATATGATGATGATGATGATGATGATGATGATGAGGCGAAGCAGGACACGGAAAGTCGTCGCAAAGGCAAAAAGGCCAAGAAGACCGGAAATGACTACCCTCCCGCGTGCTTCACTCTAAGTCAGGAGGAGATCGAGCAGTTTTTCACCTGCCTCGTAGGAGTAAAACTTCCTTACGGTTACGCGGGGAAGATAAGCAGATACCTAGACCTAGCGAAGCTGAAGTTCATCGGGATGAAGTCTCACGACTGTCACGTGCTGATGACGCAGATACTTCCAGTTGCAATCCGTGGGATCATGGACGCGCACGTCCGTGAAACGCTATTTGGCCTATGCAACTTTTTCGACGTCATCTCTCGGAAGTCTGTTGGCGTGAGGCAACTCAGAAGGCTACAGGAAGAGATCGTGGTGATACTATGCGAGCTTGAGATGTACTTCCCGCCCGCATTCTTCGACGTTATGGTGCATCTGCTGGTCCATATCATGGACGATATCATCCAACTCGGGCCGACGTTCCTGCACAGCATGATGCCGTTCGAAAGGATGAATGGTGTCATCAAAGGATACGTTTGCAACATGTCACATCTAGAGGGAAGCATAGCTAGGGGCTTTCTGACCGAAGAGTGCATCTCCTACTGCACGAATTATCTAGGCATCGAGAACCCCGTTGGTCTGCCCGTCAACAGGCACCTCGGCAGGCTCGCTGGATGGGGTCACCGTGAGGGTCGCCGCGAAATGCATGTCGACTTCGAGGGTCGACTCGCCGACTTTGAAAGAGCAAACCTAGTCGCGCTACAACACATATACGTGGTCGATCCTTGGGTGGTAGAGCACAAAACCTTTATTAAGAAGACGTACAATGACCGAGGCCAACAGAGGACGGACGGAGATATACTCAAAGAGCACAACTCATGTTTCACGCGTTGGTTCAAGTAGAAGCTTCTGTCGTACCCTTTACATGAGGATTCTTCCGCGGAAGAACAACTCATATTCGCCTTGTCACAGGGCGTCGAGCACAACCTGATGACCTATGAGGCGTACGATATCAACGGCTACACATTCTACACCGAGGCCAAGGACATGAAGAGCGATGGTTATCAGAACTCCGGGGTAACGATGGAATCCTACACCGGTAACGACAAGGACAGATACTACGGAAGGATCGAGGAGATCTGGGAGCTGAGCTACGCTGGAGAGAAGGTCCCAATGTTCCGTGTCAGATGGGCCAAGAGCGTCCTAAAAGAAGACCGGTATTTCACCACCATGGTTATACCCGAAGCCAAATCCAAGACCGCAGGCGCAAACGTCACCGCGAAAAATGAGCCATGGGTACTGGCTTCCCAAGTGGACCAATGCTTCTTCATTACCGACCCGTCAAAGCCCAGTCGTGTTGTCGTGAGGAGAGGCAAAAGGA
>NC_057808.1:78511939-78515330 GCF_018294505.1 Triticum aestivum | reverse complement strand
CCGCCGCCCCGTCGTCCTCGTCTCCTCCCGGACCTCGTCGCACCACCACCAACATCCACAGCGTCGACGTCTTCGTCCCCGACGACGCCCCCGTCTTCTACGCCCGCAGGTACCCCATCCAAATCACCCCCGCCTCCATTTCCCACCTCTCCCTCTCTGCTCCTAATACAAATTGATGATAGTTATTTGTTTCTCTATCTAGCACAAATTGTTTATCACCAGATAGTTTAGGCATTTCTATAGATTAATGAAAGAATGCAAAAGGATGAGACATATATAGGCTTCAGATATCTAATTCGTGACTCCCAGAAAAGTAGAGCAAAAATTTGGTGTGGCGAATGGTTAAATGCCTGTTAACCACCAAACTAAACTACTAGTGTGGCAACTAGAAATTAAGAGATGCAAAAAAATCGCTGGTGCACTTTGCCTGAATTTTGCCATGGCAACTACTACAGAATTTTGCCATGGCAATTACTCCAGAATTTGGCCATGTCAAAAACTCGTAGAGATTCTATGCATGGCAACTACTCATAGCAAAGTCTGCCATGGCAACTTTCATAAAAACATTCAGTTTGCCATGGTACTTGAAATAAGTTTGACATGTTGTGGAAATTTCAGACTTTGCCATGTTTTACATTTGCCATGTTTTTAGCTAAGAGCAATCCTACATTTGCCATGTGACCATGGTACCAAGATTTGCCATGGCAAAAGATTGTAGCTGTGTAAACAAAAAAAAGTGTGATAGCTCAAAAAATGAGATCTGAACCTACTACACAAAAATTCAGTTATGTATCAAGGTGGCAAAATGTTTGTTTGTTCTGTAAAATAGCATGGCAAATTTTTATCTAAGAGTTTGTTCTATTTGTATTTATCTAAAGATTAGCATGGCAATTTTCTACATGGCACAATCTTTTAGCATGGCAAAATATAGGATGATAGCATCCTAATTTTTTCATATGGCAAATATGAAGAAAAGCATCAACTTATACCTGAGGAAAAAATCTGAAGCTAGTGACCTGTGCAAAAAACAAAAAATTAAAAAGCAAAGATAGAAGTGATTTCGAGGGGTGGTCATCTTGCCTGCAAGGTTCTCAGAGTTGTCGAGAGCTTGATCCTCGTAAGCGTACTCAACAGGTTCCTCGTTCACGAACTCGTCTCCCGGCTCTACCCAAGACAAGAACACAAGCAACGGAACCACAATCAATCACAAGAAAAACACAAGCAACATGATGCAAAACATGTATGTCGTGGAATTGTCACGGCAGATGTCCTCGGGCTAGGACTTAGTCGTAGAGCCATCGCAACTAGGAAGCTTGAAGGGGTTAAGCGGGATAAGGAACACGAGGGTTTATACTGGTTCGGCCCCTTACAGTGAAGGTAAAAGCCTACGTCCAGTTTGAGGTGGTATTGATTAGGGTTTCGATGACCAGGGAGCTTAACTGCTATGCCTGGCTCTCGACGAGATCTTTTTTCTCCCTAAACCGCTGCCGGGTCGTCCCTTTATATAGGGAGGCTGACGCCCAGCAGCTCTCAGAGTCCCGGCCGGCTCATAAGAGTGTCCGGCTCGGACTCTCCACTATTCTTGCCTTACACTACAAGTTCCACCATGATAATAATTGCAACTACGGGCCTTAAGCCGTATCCGGGTCTTAAGCCCATCTCTGGCCCACCGTCTTCAAGCTTAGCGCCGGGCTTCTGGCAATGACCATATGAGTAACCCGGCCCCTCCTGGCGGGTGACTCTAAGGTCTATATCCTCAACAATGTATGATATGCGAGATATGATATGCGATGCATATGCGTGCTCCGGAAGGAAAATGATGAACAAGGCAGTAACTTGGCAAACCAAGCATGCCACTGGAAAGATGAGATGATTTCGGTCGAAATCGATATAAAGATCACCGGAAACGGATGCACGGTTTGCAAATGGCAAGCAAAACAAGGATGACACGAATCTGCGATTAACGGCATGATAGTACTTAGAATGCAACAAGAAACAATGCTAAAGCACTCCAACATAGCAACAAAGTATATGGCAGTAATCTACAGGAGATTCTTGACAAAAGATGAACACTGAGCTACGGCTAGATCACAACATAACAAGCTCAAACAAGCATGGAAAAAGTGCAAAAGATAACAGGTTCACAGACTTGGTGAAATTACTGGACATGCCTGAAACAGCATCAGGTAGCAATGTTCAGAGTACGCAATCAACATTCTACAGGAAGTTAACATAGCAAAACAAGGCATATAAGTGTTCTACTAAATGCATATGACAAAAGTCCCTTACTGACCATAAGCCAAAAAGGACTAGAAGATCTGATGGCAACCATGTAAACATAGCAAGTTTCGTTAACAGGTTTCAAACTTGGAAGAAAACAGAGCATGGCAGAAACAATAATATGAACGCATCTTGGTGAGCTTGATGCACTCACCACAAAGCAATGCATGACAAAACAAGCATACCTACAGCAAGATGGTAAGTTTATAAAGCCATCCATGGCAAGAAAAAATACATAGCATGTATGGATCAACTACAACAAGCTTGGCAAAAATGAATATCATGTTAAGAATCTGCCAGAAATATTTTATAGCAAAAGTAGAGCAATATTGAGTCATGCTATGGCACCTCATAATTGCAAACAAAGGCAGGAATGAATCAATTACAACAATATCTACAAAACATCCTTACTGAACATCTCCAAAATATGCATGGGTCTCTCTGTAGCATCAAGTTTACATGGCAACAAAATAACAGCAGACAAAGACTTGGATAAATTACTAAGTCCCTGAAATCAGAAACATTACGGAGCCTAGTTTGCATGCTTGTGCTAGTCACCACAGATATCACAAAAATACATGACATACACCCTTGGAAAGATGGCATGGCATACAACAAAACACATGTAGAGCTCATGCCCATAAGATGCACAGATTAAATGGTACAAAAATAACAAATCTCCAAGTTCTGATAAGAACCAGCAGATAATAGCAACTAGCACTCTTGCACCAGAGATTTGGGCATCAAGATGGCCTCTAATGAACATAGTCCAATGGAACAAAATGTAGAGCATCATGAGAGGAACAATTCGATATATTACACGCATGAAACGAAGCTATATGCAGAGAGTTATGATGCTATGAACAAGAGTACATGCTGTAAAAAATAAATGACTTAGAATATTTTCGGGGTTCGGGAAAGTCAACGCACGCAGTGTCCAGATCCGATCGAGCCCAGGCTCGTCGCCGGCGACGGGAGACGAGGAGGAGACGGCGGGGTGAGGAGGCTGCCGGAGGGAGGAGAAGCAGGACGCCGTGGGGACGGCGAGGCGGCGGCGTCGGAGGCCGGCGGCGGCGCACGGCGGCGTGGGGCGAGCGCGGCGTGGGCCGGC
>NC_057808.1:78501872-78511367 GCF_018294505.1 Triticum aestivum | reverse complement strand
GGCCGGGAGGGCCGCGGACGGGCCCCGGCGGGCCGGTCGGCGATGTGGGCGCGGGCACGCCACGTGGCGGCGTGGGAGAGGCCGGCTGCGGCGGCGGACTTGTCCGTCGGTGGGAGAATTGTCCGGCGGCGACGGGAGGAGCGGTTAGGGTTTGGACTGCAAACGTTTTCGGGAGGAGATGCATATATATAGCTAGAGGGAGCTAGGAGAGTCCAAATGAGGTGGGGTTTTCGCCCACACGATCGTGATCGAACAACCTAGAGCATGGAAGAGAGTTTGGTGGATTTTGGGCTGGTTAGAGAGGGGGTTTTGCTGGAACACACAAATGGACTTTGCGGATGCCCGGTTAACCGTTGGAGTACCAAACGACCTCCAAATGGAACGAAACTTGACCGGTGGTATACCAAGGCCACTTGACAAGCCTCGGTCCATTCCGAGAATGTTTGACACCCGCACACGAAAGAAAACAAGAGGGGTGCGCCGGAGGAGATGGGAGCGCCGGATTGCAAAACGGACAACGGGGAAAATGCTCGGATGCATGAGACGAGCACGTATGCAAATGCAATGCACATGATGACATGATATGAAATGCATGACATGGAAAAATGCAAAACGAAAGACAAAACCCGACCACGGAGGGAATATCATAACACATAGCCGAAAATGGCAAGAGTTGGAGTTACAAATATGGAAAGTTACATCCGGGGTGTTACAACACTCCACCACTACGAGAGGATCTCGTCCCGAGATCTAGGACTGAAAGAACTCCGGAATTCGGTACGGAGATGGTCCTCGCGTTCCCAGGTGGCTTCCCGGTCGGAATGGTGCGACCACTTCACTTTCAGGAATTTGATTGACTTGTTGCGAGTCTTGCGCTCAGTTTGTTCAAGGATAGCAACGGGGTGCTCATGATAAGACAAATCTTCTTGGAGGTCAATCTCTTCGAAGTTGATAGTGCGCTTAGGCGTCTTGAAGCACTTGCGGAGCTGTGACACGTGGAACACATCGTGCACGTTCGCGAAGTTGGAAGGAAGCTCAAGTTGATAGGCGAGGTCGCCTCTTTTGCCAATGATCTTGAAAGGACCCACGTATCTAGGGGCAAGCTTCCCTTTGATACCGAAGCGACGAGTGCCTTTCATTGGAGAGACGCGGAGGTAGACATGGTCTCCGATCTCGAAAGCCACATCACGGTGCTTACTATCATAGTAACTCTTCTGGCGCGATTGCGCGGCTTTGAGATTATCACGGATGACTTTACACATTTCTTCAGCTTCTGTGATTAAGTCATTGCCAAGAAGTTGGCGTTCACCAGTCTCTGACCAATTGAGAGGAGTGCGGCACTTTCTGCCATAGAGAATCTCGAATGGGGCCTTGCCCGAACTCGCTTGGAAGCTGTTGTTGTAGGAGAATTCGGCATATGGAAGACAATCTTCCCATTTCATGCCAAAGGAGATGACACAAGCCCTGAGCATATCTTCAAGTATTTGATTGACTCGCTCGACTTGGCCACTAGTTTGAGGATGGAAAGCTGTGCTGAAGCGAATGTTTGTGCCCATGGCCTTCTGGAAGGAGTCCCAGAACTTAGAGGTGAAGATGCTTCCATGATCAGAAGAAATCAATTGTGGAATGCCGTGCAAGGAGACAATTCTGGAGGTGTATAGCTCTGCCAACTGAGCTGCTGTGATAGATTCTTTGATTGGAAGGAAATGAGCCACTTTAGAAAGCTTGTCAATGACAACGAAGATAGCATCATTTCCGCGCTTGGACTTGGGAAAACCCGTCACGAAGTCCATTTCGATATGATCAAACTTCCATTCTGGGATAGCAAGAGGTTGGAGGAGACCAGCTGGTCGTTGGTGTTCTGCTTTCACTCTTCGACAGACATCACATTCATTCACGAATTGAGCAATTTCTCGCTTCATTCGAGTCCACCAATACGACTGCTTGAGGTCATGATACATCTTCGTACTTCCAGGATGAATGGAAAGGAGAGAATTGTGCGCCTCGTTCATTATGACTTTCCTTAGATCACCTTTAGGAACCACAGTCCGGTCCTCGAAGAATAAAGTGTCTCTGTCATCAATGCGATAGCACTTGTATTTGGGAAGACCCTTGTCGATACCACGTTTCACCTTCTTCACCATGGCATCAAGAAGTTGTGCCTCACGAATTTGATCTTCCAACGTAGGAGAGACTATGAGGTTGGCAAGAAAGCCTTGAGGAACAACTTGGAGATTCAGCTTGCGGAAAGCTTCACAAAGATCTGGTTGGAATGGCTTGAGAATTAAGCTGTTGCAATAAGCCTTCCTGCTTAAAGCATCTGCAATGACATTGGCCTTGCCTGGAGTATATTCAATACTCGGATTGTACTCTTGAATCATTTCGACCCATCGAGTCTGCCTGAGGTTGAGGTTGGGCTGAGTGAAGATATACTTGAGACTCTTGTGATCGGTGAATATGTCCACCTGTCTTCCCAACAAGAGATGTCTCCACATTATTAATGCATGGACAACTGCCGTCAACTCAAGATCGTGAGTGGGGTAGTTCTTCTCATCTGGCTTCAACTGACGAGAGGTATAGGCCACAACTTTCTTCTCTTGCATTAACACAGCACCGAGACCTTGGAGAGAAGCATCACAGAAAACTTCAAATGGCTTGGATTCATCAGGAGGAGTCAAGACAGGAGCTGTGACTAGTTTCTCTTTGAGAGTGTTGGAAGCAACGTCACACTCAGGAGACCAGACATACTTCACATGCTTCTGGAGGAGGTTGGAAAAAGGCTTTGCAATCTTAGAGAAATTCTCAACGAATCTTCGGCAATAGCTTGCAAGACCAAGAAAACTGCGGAGCTGCTTGACATTCTGAGGAGGTTCCCAATTCACAATTGCGGACACCTTCTCGGGGTTAACAGCGATGCCCTTGGCATAGATGATGTGACCAAGGAAAAGAACTTCATCAAGCCAAAACTCACATTTTGAAAACTTCGCGTAGAATTGATACTCTCTGAGCTTGTCGAGCACCAATCGCAAATGTTTGGCATGATCCTTCTTATTCTTGGAGAAGACCAATATATCATCAAGATACACCAGAACAAATTCATTGGTATAGGGGTTGAAGATGAAATTCATCATCCGAGAGAAAACTAGAGGAGCATTGACAAGGCCGAAAGACACGACAGTATATTCATAAGAACCAAAACTTGTTCTGAATGCTGTCTTGGGAATATCTTCTTCACGAATGCGAATCTGATGATAACCCATACGAAGGTCAAGCTTGGAGAATACTTTAGCACCTTTGAGTTGCTCGAAAAGCTCATTGATGTTGGGAAGTGGATACTTGTTCTTGATTGTCTTCTTGTTCAATGGACGGTAGTCGACACAAAGTCGGTCCGTGCCATCCTTCTTATTTACAAAAAGAACACCACAACCCCATGGAGATGAACTCGGTCTGATCAAACCCAGACGCTCTTGTTCATCGAGCTGTTTCTTCAATTCCTTCAGCTCGTTAGGTCCAAGCTTGTATGGACGCTTGCAAACGGGTTCAGTGCCAGGCTCAAGATCGATAACGAACTCAACTGGCCGGTGAGGAGGCATACCCGGAAGCTCTTCTGGAAAAACATCTTGGTACTCACAAACGACTGGAATCTGAGAGATGGCATTCAATTCGCCCTTCTCATTGAGAGAAAATAACCGAATGGTTTCATCACGAGCGGCATAAATAATCACATCCTCAGAAGAGTGTGTCAATTGACTTTCCCTGGCAGCACAATCAAGCTGAGCTTTGTGCTTAGAAAGCCAGTCCATCCCGAGAATAAGATCAATATCCGAGTCACCAAGAACAACTGGAGAAGACAGAAATTTATAGTTCCCCATCTTAATGGAAACATCCGGAACCATGGAACTTGCATTCATGCATTTGCCCGGAGAGACAACTGCTAACGGTCTAGGCAAACCTTGAAAAACCAACTCATGCTTGGATGCAAAAGGTCTTGATATGAAAGAAAGCGATGCACCAGTATCAAAAAGAACTTTTGCAGGAATATCATTAATAGGAAGATTACCCATTATCACATCAGTAGATTCCTCCGCTTGAGCTGCATTCATCATGTTCACCTTTGCAAACATGGAATTATGCTTGACCACTGCATTGCTGGAAGATCTGGCAGGAGGAGGAGGCGGAAGACGCCTTTGGTTGAAGCACTTGTTAGCATAGTGACCTTTCTGCTGACATTTGTTGCAAGTCACCTCTGAGAGTGGACGGTGATAAGGAGCATTGGACTTTGGAGCTTGATTCTGAGACTTGTTCTGATAGCCAGAGTTGGAAGAACCATGGCCACCTTTGTTCTTCTGCTGGTAAGGCTGATGAAACGGAGGAGGAGGAAGCAACCAGAACTTCTGTTGCTTAGCTGCCACAAGTGAGGAAGAAGAAGACTGAACTGCGTCTCTGACTCTCTTCTTAGAAGCCTCACACTTGAGCTGAGCAGCCTCTTGCTTCAGTGCCATCTTATAGAATTGATCAAACTGAGTAGGCTCAACAAGAACGAGAGCTAACTGCAGATCCTCTCTAAGGCCACCTCTGAAGTGATAGATCATGCTCTTTTCATCAGGAACATCTTGTTTAGCGAAGCGAGCAAGTTTCTGAAACTGGATGTTGAATTGATACACAGACATGTTGCCTTGCTTGAGATTGCGGAACTCCTCACGCTTGCTCTCAACAACACTTTGTGGAATGTGGTGCGCTTTAAAGTCCCGACAGAAGTCAGTCCAAGTGATAACACGACCTCCTCTGGAATCTTTGTATTGCTGAAACCAATCAGCAGCTTGGTCCTTGAGCTGAAAAGAAGCAAACTTGACATAGTCCTCAGGCCTGACATTGCTACATTCAAAATGCTTGTTGATGTCCATGAGCCAATCATCGGCATCCGTGGCCTCGGCACAGTAGCTGAAAGACTTGGGCTGATTTGCGAGAAACTGGTTGAGTGTAGCGAAGTGAGGCTGATTGTTTCCTTGACCTTGATTTCCTTGATTGCCTTGCCCTTGGGTGCGTTCTTGCAAGAGTTGCAGAATCATCTGAGCATTGGCGTTGGTGGCTGCCATGATAGCTTGCCATGCCTCCGAAGGCGGAGGTGGTGGCGGAGGGTTCGCTTGACTCCCTTCATTGCGATCCGGATTCTGACGCGTTGGCGGAGCCATCCTGAAGAGGGTGACATCCATTAGCATCTTGATAGACAAATAGACAAGTAGAATCAACGGATAGAAAATTGCAACATATAGTCTTCACAATAAACATTCGAACGAAGATGAACGAATGAATTCCGTAGTAAATCATCACACTTCCATAGGTTGAGAAGCCACTAGAAAAAGATATGGAATCAACATATGCCTTCGAAGCAACTCGAATACCACAATTCAAAACAAAACAAAGTATTGGCTTGCAGAATAAGCCGGAACAAACATATGATAGAGGTTTCGTCCGAAGTTTTCGTGGTGGGGCCCACACGGGCTCAATCGTACAGCACCATCATGTACAAGGCTGTGCACATGACATACGAAGCGTCCCCGAGTCGGCATAGCCAAGGACTCTTTAAGACACTACGAGACCACTGTAAAACCAACCGTGTACAGGCGGACCACTAGACGTCGAACCCCAATCTCATATCATGCGTCTGTCGGAAAGATATCCTAAGAGCTACTTGAATTCCCACTTATAAACTCCCGAAACTTTCTGGTTATGCAATCTGGTGTTGGGGATACAGGGGACACAAAATATATCACCCAAACTAGCAATCCCTAGATCCAGCTGTATCCATCCGTCAACACATAACCAAGAACCCTTCGGAAATCGTTTACCTCAACCTTCGAAAAACATCCGTTATACGAGTTATGGCAATACTCCTGAACTCCCGCCCCAGTACTGGGTGGCGTCGAGGTGATCTCACCAACAACTGCATAAAAGAGATTTCGATGTCGTCGAAACTCAGGTATTCCAGAACTGCAACGATAAAATTGTGACGACAACACCTCGGAGCTCAACTCCCCGGGACACTGCCACAACCCCTAAATGTTAGGAGGCACCAAGAACAATGTTCTCGTCACAAAACCATCGGAACGATTCCAAGATGCCCGCGTGAACCTAAAAAAAATTTAGTGAAATTTGAGGAGGGAAGAGTCAAAACTTCTACGTCAGGAGACCTCACCAGAGCGACGAAGGGACTGAGGAGTAAAAAGAATCCTACTCTCCGATATATATAATCCTAAGACTCAAAACATTTTGTTCTAGACTCAACAATGCCAGCGATTCGATCAAGCAGGGGGCTCCTAAGTCGGGGATGGCTCTGATTACCAACTTGTAACGCCCACGATGCGGCTATATCTCCCACGTGTCGAGGCACGACTTAGAGGCATAACCGCATTGTGGTTTTGTCGCAAGAGGGGTCATCTTCACACAATCCCATGTAATGAACAAGAATGGGATAAAGAGTTGGCTTACAATCGCCACTTCACACAATACATAAATATAATCCATACATCATCCAAAATACACACATAGACCGACTACGGTCAAGATCCAAATGAAAATAAGATAACCCCAAATGCTAGATCCCGGATCGTCCCAACTGGGCTCCACTACTGATCATCAGGAAAAGACACATAGTAGCGACCACGTTCCTCATCGAACTCCCACTTGAGATCGATCCCATCATCTGCACTGGCATCGTCAGCACCTGCAACTGTTTTGGTAGAATCTGTGAGTCACGAGGACTCAGCAATCTCACACCCGCGAGATCAAGACTATTCAAGCTTATAGGAAAGGATGGTGTAATGAGGTGGAGCTGCTGCAGGCAATAAGCATATATGGTGGCTAACATACGCAAAAGAGAGCAAGAAGAGAAGCAACGGAACGGTCGTCATCTAGAAATGACCAAGAAGTGATCCTGAACTCCTACTTACGTCATTCATAACTCAAACCGTGTTCACTTCCCGGGCTCCGCCGAGAAGAGACCATCACGGCTACACACATAGTTGATGTATTTTAATTGGGTCAAGTGACAAGTTCTCTACAACCGGACATTAACAAATTCCCATCTGCCTCATAACCGCGGGCACGGCTTTCGAAAGATAATACCCTGCAGGGGTGTCCCAACTTAGCCCATCATAAGCTCTCATGGTCAACGAAGGATAAAACTTCTCCCGGAAAAACCCGATCAGTCTCGGAATCCCGGTTTACAAGACATTTCGACAATGGTAAAACAAGACCAGCAAAGCCGCCCGAATGTGCCGACAAATCCCGATAGGAGCTGCACATATCTCGTTCTCAGGGCACACCGGATTGTCCAAGCTTCCGATAGGCCAGACCAGAGTTTCCCCTGGTGGCCACCGGCGACTGACAGGTTGGACCAATACTCAGAGGAGCACTGGCCCGGGGGTTTAAATAAAGATGACCCTCGGGCTCTAGAAAACCCGGGGGAAAAAGGCTTAGGTGGCAAATGGTAAAACCAAGGTTGGGCCTTGCTGGAGGAGTTTTATTCAAGGCGAACTGTCAAGGGGGTCCCATAAATCACCCGACCGCGTAAGGAACGCAAACTCAAGGAACATAACACCGGTATGACAGAAACTAGGGCGGCAAGAGTGGAACAAAACACCAGGCATAAGGCCGAGCCTTCCACCCTTTACCAAATATATAGATGCATTAATTAAATAAGAGATATTGTAATATCCCAACATATCCATGTTTCGACATGGAACGAACTTCAACTTCACCTTCAACTAGCAACGCTATAAGAGGGGCTGAGCAAACGCGGTAACATAGCCAAACAACGGTTTGCTAGGAAAGGATGGTTAGAGGCTGACATGGCAATATGGGAGGCATGATATAGCAAGTGGTAGGTAGCGCAGCATGGCAATAGAACGAACAACTAGCAAGGCAAAGATAGAAGTGATTTCGAGGGGTGGTCATCTTGCCTGCAAGGTTCTCAGAGTTGTCGAGAGCTTGATCCTCGTAAGCGTACTCAACAGGTTCCTCATTCACGAACTCGTCTCCCAGCTCTACCCAAGACAAGAACACAAGCAACGGAACCACAATCAATCACGAGAAAAACACAAGCAACATGATGCAAAACATGTATGATATGCGAGATATGATATGCGATGCATATGCGTGCTCCGGAAGGAAAATGATGAACAAGGCAGTAACTTGGCAAACCAAGCATGCCACTAGAAAGATGAGATGATTTCAGTCGAAATCGATATAAAGATCACCGGAAACGGATGCACGGTTTGCAAATGGCAAGCAAAACAAGGATGACACGAATCTGCGATTAACAGCATGATAGTACTTAGTATGCAACAAGTAACAATGCTACAGCACTCCAACATAGCAACAAAGCATATGGCAGTAATCTACAGGAGATACTTGACAAAAGATGAACACTGAGCTATGGCTAGATCACAACATAACAAGCTCAAACAAGCATGGCAAAAGTGCAAAAGTTAACAGGTTCACAGACTTGGTGAAATTACTGGACATGCCTGAAACAGCATCAGGTAGCAATGTTCAGAGTACGAAATCAACATGCTACAGGAAGTTAACATAGCAAAACAAGGCATGTAAGTGTTATACTAAATGCATGTGACAAAAGGCCCTTACTGACCATAAGCCAAAAAGGACCAGAAGATATGATGGCAACCATGTAAACATAGCAAGTTTCGTTAACAGGTTTCAGACTTAGCAGAAAACAGAGCATGGCAGAAACAATAATATGAAGGCATCTTGGTGAGCTTGATGCACTCACCACAAAGCAATGCATGACAAAACAAGCATACCTACAGCAAGATGGCAAGTTTATGAAGCCATCCTTTGCAAGAACAAATACATAGCATGTATGGATCAACTACAACAAGCTTGGCAAAAATGACTATCATGTTAAGAATCTGCCAGAAATATTTTATAGCAAAAGTAGAGCAAGATTGAGTCATGCTATGGCACCCCATAATTGCAAACAAAGGCAGGAATAGACCAACTACAACAATATCTACAAAACATCCTTACTGAACATCTCCAAAATATGCATGGGTCTCTCTGTAGCATCAAGATAACAGCAACTAGCACTCTTGCACCAGATATTTGGGCATCAAGATGGCCTCTAATGAACATGGTGCAATGGAACAAAATGTAGAGCATCACGAGGCGAACAATTCGATATATTACACGCACGAAATGGAGCTATATGAAGAGAGTTATGATGCTATGAACAAGAGCACATGCTGTAAAAAATAAATGACTTAGAATATTTTCGGGGTTCGGGAAAGTCAACGCACGCAGTGTCCAAATCCGATCGAGCCCGGGCTCGTCGCCGGCGACGGGAGAGGAGGAAGAGACGGCGGGGTGAGGAGGCTGCCGGAGGGAGGAGAAGCAGGACGCCGTGGGACGGCGAGGCGGCGGCGTCGGAGGCCGGCGGCGGCGCACGGCGGCGCGGGGCGGCGGCGATGGCTGGCG